>NW_027437672.1:0-207383 GCF_965140245.1 Athene noctua
CTGCTCACGCCACAGGGAAGCTGCTAGCCGGGAATTCTCTGCCTGGTTCTACCCGCTGCCCGGAACGCTACGCAGGGCAAAAGCGGTTCTCGTCCTCCGTGCTTGCTTTTTCTCAGAAAGAGCCGTGGTGTGCGTTTTCGCCGGAAAACGCGTTTTCGGCCGAAAACGTGTACGTTTGCACTTCCCCGCCACAGGGAAGCTGCTAGCCGGGAATTCTCTGCCTGGTTCTACCCGCTGCCCGGAACGCTACGCAGGGCAAAAGCGGTTCTCGTCCTCCGTGCTTGCTTTTTCTCAGAAAGAGCCGTGGTGTGCGTTTTCGCCGGAAAACGCGTTTTCGGCCGAAAACGTGTACGTTTGCACTTCCCCGCCACAGGGAAGCTGCTAGCCGGGAATTCTCTGCCTGGTTCTACCCGCTGCCCGGAACGCTACGCAGGGCAAAAGCGGTTCTCGTCCTCCGTGCTTGCTTTTTCTCAGAAAGAGCCGTGGTGTGCGTTTTCGCCGGAAAACGCGTTTTCGGCCGAAAACGTGTACGTTTGCACTTCCCCGCCACAGGGAAGCTGCTAGCCGGGAATTCTCTGCCTGGTTCTACCCGCTGCCCGGAACGCTACGCAGGGCAAAAGCGGTTCTCGTCCTCCGTGCTTGCTTTTTCTCAGAAAGAGCCGTGGTGTGCGTTTTCGCCGGAAAACGCGTTTTCGGCCGAAAACGTGTACGTTTGCACTTCCCCGCCACAGGGAAGCTGCTAGCCGGGAATTCTCTGCCTGGTTCTACCCGCTGCCCGGAACGCTACGCAGGGCAAAAGCGGTTCTCGTCCTCCGTGCTTGCTTTTTCTCAGAAAGAGCCGTGGTGTGCGTTTTCGCCGGAAAACGCGTTTTCGGCCGAAAACGTGTACGTTTGCACTTCCCCGCCACAGGGAAGCTGCTAGCCGGGAATTCTCTGCCTGGTTCTACCCGCTGCCCGGAACGCTACGCAGGGCAAAAGCGGTTCTCGTCCTCCGTGCTTGCTTTTTCTCAGAAAGAGCCGTGGTGTGCGTTTTCGCCGGAAAACGCGTTTTCGGCCGAAAACGTGTACGTTTGCACTTCCCCGCCACAGGGAAGCTGCTAGCCGGGAAATCTCTGCCTGGTTCTACCCGCTGCCCGGAACGCTACGCAGGGCAAAAGCGGTTCTCGTCCTCCGTGCTTGCTTTTTCTCAGAAAGAGCCGTGGTGTGCGCTTTCGCCGGAAAACGCGTTTTCGGCCGAAAACGTGTACGTTTGCACTTCCCCGCCACAGGGAAGCTGCTAGCCGGGAATTCTCTGCCTGGTTCTACCCGCTGCCCGGAACGCTACGCAGGGCAAAAGCGGTTCTCGTCCTCCGTGCTTGCTTTTTCTCAGAAAGAGCCGTGGTGTGCGCTTTCGCCGGAAAACGCGT
Source organism: Athene noctua (assembly GCF_965140245.1). Classification (NCBI taxonomy): domain Eukaryota; kingdom Metazoa; phylum Chordata; class Aves; order Strigiformes; family Strigidae; genus Athene; species Athene noctua. The sequence continues at coordinate 1,407 of NW_027437672.1, forward strand.
TTTCGCCGAAAACGTGTACGTTTGCACTTCCCCGCCACAGGGAAGCTGCTAGCCGGGAATTCTCTGCCTGGTTCTACCCGCTGCCCGGAACGCTACGCAGGGCAAAAGCGGTTCTCGTCCTCCGTGCTTGCTTTTTCTCAGAAAGAGCCGTGGTGTGCGCTTTCGCCGGGAAAACGCGTTTTCGGCCGAAAACGTGTACGTTTGCACTTCCCCGCCACAGGGAAGCTGCTAGCCGGGAATTCTCTGCCTGGTTCTACCCGCTGCCCGGAACGCTACGCAGGGCAAAAGCGGTTCTCGTCCTCCGTGCTTGCTTTTTCTCAGAAAGAGCCGTGGTGTGCGCTTTCGCCGGAAAACGCGTTTTCGGCCGAAAACGTGTACGTTTGCACTTCCCCGCCACAGGGAAGCTGCTAGCCGGGAATTCTCTGCCTGGTTCTACCCGCTGCCCGGAACGCTACGCAGGGCAAAAGCGGTTCTCGTCCTCCGTGCTTGCTTTTTCTCAGAAAGAGCCGTGGTGTGCGTTTTCGCCGGAAAACGCGTTTTCGGCCGAAAACGTATACGTTTGCACTTCCCCGCCACAGGGAAGCTGCTAGCCGGGAATTCTCTGCCTGGTTCTACCCGCTGCCCGGAACGCTACGCAGGGCAAAAGCGGTTCTCGTCCTCCGTGCTTGCTTTTTCTCAGAAAGAGCCGTGGTGTGCGTTTTCGCCGGAAAACGCGTTTTCGGCCGAAAACGTGTACGTTTGCACTTCCCCGCCACAGGGAAGCTGCTAGCCGGGAATTCTCTGCCTGGTTCTACCCGCTGCCCGGAACGCTACGCAGGGCAAAAGCGGTTCTCGTCCTCCGTGCTTGCTTTTTCTCAGAAAGAGCCGTGGTGTGCGTTTTCGCCGGAAAACGCGTTTTCGGCCGAAAACGTGTACGTTTGCACTTCCCCGCCACAGGGAAGCTGCTAGCCGGGAATTCTCTGCCTGGTTCTACCCGCTGCCCGGAACGCTACGCAGGGCAAAAGCGGTTCTCGTCCTCCGTGCTTGCTTTTTCTCAGAAAGAGCCGTGGTGTGCGTTTTCGCCGGAAAACGCGTTTTCGGCCGAAAACGTGTACGTTTGCACTTCCCCGCCACAGGGAAGCTGCTAGCCGGGAATTCTCTGCCTGGTTCTACCCGCTGCCCGGAACGCTACGCAGGGCAAAAGCGGTTCTCGTCCTCCGTGCTTGCTTTTTCTCAGAAAGAGCCGTGGTGTGCGTTTTCGCCGGAAAACGCGTTTTCGGCCGAAAACGTGTACGTTTGCACTTCCCCGCCACAGGGAAGCTGCTAGCCGGGAATTCTCTGCCTGGTTCTACCGCTGCCCGGAACGCTACGCAGGGCAAAAGCGGTTCTCGTCCTCCGTGCTTGCTTTTTCTCAGAAAGAGCCGTGGTGTGCGTTTTCGCCGGAAAACGCGTTTTCGGCCGAAAACGTGTACGTTTGCACTTCCCCGCCACAGGGAAGCTGCTAGCCGGGAATTCTCTGCCTGGTTCTACCCGCTGCCCGGAACGCTACGCAGGGCAAAAGCGGTTCTCGTCCTCCGTGCTTGCTTTTTCTCAGAAAGAGCCGTGGTGTGCGTTTTCGCCGGAAAACGCGTTTTCGGCCGAAAACGTGTACGTTTGCACTTCCCCGCCACAGGGAAGCTGCTAGCCGGGAATTCTCTGCCTGGTTCTACCCGCTGCCCGGAACGCTACGCAGGGCAAAAGCGGTTCTCGTCCTCCGTGCTTGCTTTTTCTCAGAAAGAGCCGTGGTGTGCGTTTTCGCCGGAAAACGCGTTTTCGGCCGAAAACGTGTACGTTTGCACTTCCCCGCCACAGGGAAGCTGCTAGCCGGGAATTCTCTGCCTGGTTCTACCCGCTGCCCGGAACGCTACGCAGGGCAAAAGCGATTCTCGTCCTCCGTGCTTGCTTTTTCTCAGAAAGAGCCGTGGTGTGCGTTTTCGCCGGAAAACGCGTTTTCGGCTGAAAACGTGTACGTTTGCACTTCCCGGCCACAGGGAAGCTGCTAGCCGGGAATTCTCTGCCTGGTTCTACCCGCTGCCCGGAACACTACGCAGGGCAAAAGCGATTCTCGTCCTCCGTTCTTGCTTTTTCTCAGAAAGAGCCGTGGTGTGCGTTTTCGCCAGAAAACGCGTTTTCGGCCGAAAACGTGTACGTTTGCACTTCCCGGCCACAGGGAAGCTGCTAGCCGGGAATTCTCTGCCTGGTTCTACCCGCTGCCCGGAACGCTACGCAGGGCAAAAGCGATTCTCGTCCTCCGTGCTTGCTTTTTCTCGGAAAGAGCCGTGGTGTGCGTTTTCGCCGGAAAACGCGTTTTCGGCCGAAAACGTGTACGTTTGCACTTCCCCGCCACAGGGAAGCTGCTAGACGGGAATTCTCTGCCTGGTTCTACCCGCTGCCAGGAACGCTACGCAGGGCAAAAGCGATTCTCGTCCTCCGTGCTTGCTTTTTCTCAGAAAGAGCCGTGGTGTGCGTTTTCGCCGGAAAACGCGTTTTCGGCCGAAAACGTGTACGTTTGCACTTCCCGGCCACAGGGAAGCTGCTAGCCGGGAATTCTCTGCCTGGTTCTACCCGCTGCCCGGAACGCTACGCAGGGCAAAAGCGATTCTCGTCCTCCGTGCTTGCTTTTTCTCAGAAAGAGCCGTGGTGTGCGTTTTCGCCGGTAAACGAGTTTTTCGTCCGAAAACGTGTACGTTTGCACTTCCCGGCCACAGGGAAGCTGCTAGCCGGGAATTCTCTGCCTGGTTCTACCCGCTGCCAGGAACGTTACGCAGGGCAAAAGCGATTCTCGTCCTCCGTGCTTGCTTTTTCTCAGAAAGAGCCGTGGTGTGCGTTTTCGCCGGAAAACGCGTTTTCGGCCGAAAACGTGTACGTTGCACTTCCCGGCCACAGGGAAGCTGCTAGCCGGGAATTCTCTGCCTGGTTCTACCCGCTGCCCGGAACGCTACGCAGGGCAAAAGCGATTCTCGTCCTCCGTGCTTGCTTTTTCTCAGAAAGAGCCGTGGTGTGCGTTTTTGCCGGAAAACGCGTTTTCGGCCGAAAACGTGTGCGTTTGCACTTCCCCGCCACAGGGAAGCTGCTAGACGGGAATTCTCTGCCTGGTTCTACCCGCTGCCAGGAACGCTACGCAGGGCAAAAGCGATTCTCGTCCTCCGTGCTTGCTTTTTCTCAGAAAGAGCCGTGGTGTGCCTTTTCGCCGGAAAACGCGTTTTCGGCCGAAAACGTGTACGTTTGCACTTCCCGGCCACAGGGAAGCTGCTAGCCGGGAATTCTCTGCCTGGTTCTACCCGCTGCCCGGAACGCTACGCAGGGCAAAAGCGATTCTCGTCCTCCGTGCTTGCTTTTTCTCAGAAAGAGCCGTGGTGTGCGTTTTCGCCGGAAAACGCGTTTTCGGCCGAAAACGTGTACGTTTGCACTTCCCGGCCACAGGGAAGCTGCTAGCCGGGAATTCTCTGCCTGGTTCTACCCGCTGCCCGGAACGCTACGCAGGGCAAAAGCGATTCTCGTCCTCCGTGCTTGCTTTTCTCAGAAAGAGCCGTTGTGTGCGTTTTCGCCGGAAAACGCGTTTTCGGCCGAAAACGTGTACGTTTGCACTTCCCGGCCACAGGGAAGCTGCTAGCCGGGAATTCTCTGCCTGGTTCTACCCGCTGCCCGGAACGCTACGCAGGGCAAAAGCGATTCTCGTCCTCCGTGCTTGCTTTTTCTCGGAAAGAGCCGTGGTGTGCGTTTTCGCCGGAAAACGCGTTTTCGGCCGAAAACGTGTACGTTTGCACTTCCCCGCCACAGGGAAGCTGCTAGACGGGAATTCTCTGCCTGGTTCTACCCGCTGCCAGGAACGCTACGCAGGGCAAAAGCGATTCTCGTCCTCCGTGCTTGCTTTTTCTCAGAAAGAGCCGTGGTGTGCGTTTTCGCCGGAAAACGCGTTTTCGGCCGAAAACGTGTACGTTTGCACTTCCCGGCCACAGGGAAGCTGCTAGCCGGGAATTCTCTGCCTGGTTCTACCCGCTGCCCGGAACGCTACGCAGGGCAAAAGCGATTCTCGTCCTCCGTGCTTGCTTTTTCTCAGAAAGAGCCGTGGTGTGCGTTTTCGCCGGTAAACGAGTTTTCGTCCGAAAACGTGTACGTTTGCACTTCCCGGCCACAGGGAAGCTGCTAGCCGGGAATTCTCTGCCTGGTTCTACCCGCTGCCCGGAACGTTACGCAGGGCAAAAGCGATTCTCGTCCTCCGTGCTTGCTTTTTCTCAGAAAGAGCCGTGGTGTGCGTTTTCGCCGGAAAACGCGTTTTCGGCCGAAAACGTGTACGTTTGCACTTCCCGGCCACAGGGAAGCTGCTAGCCGGGAATTCTCTGCCTGGTTCTACCCGCTGCCCGGAACGCTACGCAGGGCAAAAGCGATTCTCGTCCTCCGTGCTTGCTTTTTCTCAGAAAGAGCCGTGGTGTGCGTTTTTGCCGGAAAACGCGTTTTCGGCCGAAAACGTGTGCGTTTGCACTTCCCGGCCACAGGGAAGCTGCTAGACGGGAATTCTCTGCCTGGTTCTACCCGCTGCCAGGAACGCTACGCAGGGCAAAAGCGATTCTCGTCCTCCGTGCTTGCTTTTTCTCAGAAAGAGCCGTGGTGTGCGTTTTCGCCGGAAAACGCGTTTTCGGCCGAAAACGTGTACGTTTGCACTTCCCGGCCACAGGGAAGCTGCTAGCCGGGAATTCTCTGCCTGGTTCTACCCGCTGCCCGGAACGCTACGCAGGGCAAAAGCGATTCTCGTCCTCCGTGCTTGCTTTTTCTCAGAAAGAGCCGTGGTGTGCGTTTTCGCCGGTAAACGAGTTTTCGTCCGAAAACGTGTACGTTTGCACTTCCCGGCCACAGGGAAGCTGCTAGCCGGGAATTCTCTGCCTGGTTCTACCCGCTGCCCGGAACGTTACGCAGGGCAAAAGCGATTCTCGTCCTCCGTGCTTGCTTTTTCTCAGAAAGAGCCGTGGTGTGCGTTTTCGCCGGAAAACGCGTTTTCGGCCGAAAACGTGTACGTTTGCACTTCCCGGCCACAGGGAAGCTGCTAGCCGGGAATTCTCTGCCTGGTTCTACCCGCTGCCCGGAACGCTACGCAGGGCAAAAGCGATTCTCGTCCTCCGTGCTTGCTTTTTCTCAGAAAGAGCCGTGGTGTGCGTTTTTGCCGGAAAACGCGTTTTCGGCCGAAAACGTGTGCGTTTGCACTTCCCCGCCACAGGGAAGCTGCTAGACGGGAATTCTCTGCCTGGTTCTACCCGCTGCCAGGAACGCTACGCAGGGCAAAAGCGATTCTCGTCCTCCGTGCTTGCTTTTTCTCAGAAAGAGCCGTGGTGTGCGTTTTCGCCAGAAAACGCGTTTTCGGCCGAAAACGTGTACGTTTGCACTTCCCCGCCACAGGGAAGCTGCTAGCCGGGAATTCTCTGCCTGGTTCTACCCGCTGCCCGGAACGCTACGCAGGGCAAAAGCGATTCTCGTCCTCCGTGCTTGCTTTTTCTCAGAAAGAGCAGTGGTGTGCGTTTTCGCCGGAAAACGCGTTTTCGGCCGAAAACGTGTACGTTTGCACTTCCCGGCCACAGGGAAGCTGCTAGCCGGGAATTCTGTGCCTGGTTCTACCCGCTGCCCGGAACGCTACGCAGGGCAAAAGCGATTCTCGTCCTCCGTGCTTGCTTTTTCTCAGAAAGAGCCGTGGTGTGCGTTTTCGCCAGAAAACGCGTTTTCGGCCGAAAACGTGTACGTTTGCACTTCCCGGCCACAGGGAAGCTGCTAGCCGGGAATTCTCTGCCTGGTTCTACCCGCTGCCCGGAACGCTACGCAGGGCAAAAGCGATTCTCGTCCTCCGTGCTTGCTTTTTCTCAGAAAGAGCCGTGGTGTGCGTTTTCGCCGGAAAACGCGTTTTCGGCCGAAAACGTGTACGTTTGCACTTCCCGGCCACAGGGAAGCTGCTAGCCGGGAATTCTCTGCCTGGTTCTACCCGCTGCCCGGAACGCTACGCAGGGCAAAAGCGATTCTCGTCCTCCGTGCTTGCTTTTTCTCAGAAAGAGCCGTGGTGTGCATTTTCGCCGGTAAACGCGTTTTCGACCGAAAACGTTTACGTTTGCACTTCCCGGCCACAGGGAAGCTGCTAGCCGGGAATTCTCTGCGTGGTTCTACCCGCTGCCCGGAACGCTACGCAGGGCAAAAGCGATTCTCGTCCTCCGTGCTTGCTTTTTCTCAGAAAGAGCCGTGGTGTGCGTTTTCGCCGGAAAAAGCATTTTCGGCCGAAAACGTGTACGTTTGCACTTCCCGGCCACAGGGAAGCTGCTAGCCGGGATTTCTCTGCCTGGTTCTACCCGCTGCTCAGAACGCTACGCATGGCAAAAGCGATTCTCGTCCTCCGTGCTTGCTTTTTCTCAGAAAGAGCCGTGGTGTGCGTTTTCGCTGGAAAACGCGTTTTCGGCCGAAAACGTGTACGTTTGCACTTCCCCGCCACAGGGAAGCTGCTAGCCGGGAATTCTCTGCCTGGTTCTACCCGCTGCCCGGAACGCTACGCAGGGCAAAAGCGATTCTCGTCCTCCGTGCTTGCTTTTTCTCAGAAAGAGCCGTGGTGTGCGTTTTCGCCAGAAAAGGGGTTTTCGGCCGAAAACGTGTACGTTTGCACTTCCCGGCCACAGGGAAGCTGCTAGCCGGGAATTCTCTGCCTGGTTCTACCCGCTGCCCGGAACGCTACGCAGGGCAAAAGCGATTCTCGTCCTCCGTGCTTGCTTTTTCTCAGAAAGAGCCGTGGTGTGCGTTTTCGCCGGAAAACGCGTTTTCGGCCGAAAACGTGTACGTTTGCACTTCCCGGCCACAGGGAAGCTGCTAGCCGGGAATTCTGTGCCTGGTTCTACCCGCTGCCCGGAACGCTACGCAGGGCAAAAGCGATTCTCGTCCTCCGTGCTTGCTTTTTCTCAGAAAGAGCCGTGGTGTGCGCTTTCGCCGGAAAACGCGTTTTCGGCCGAAAACGTGTACGTTTGCACTTCCCGGCCACAGGGAAGCTGCTAGCCGGGAATTCTCTGCCTGGTTCTACCCGCTGCCCGGAACGCTACGCAGGGCAAAAGCGATTCTCGTCCTCCGTGCTTGCTTTTTCTCAGAAAGAGCCGTGGTGTGAGTTTTCGCGGGAAAACGCGTTTTCGGCCGAAAACCTGTACGTTTGCACTTCCCGGCCACAGGGAAGCTGCTAGCCGGGAATTCTCTGCCTGGTTCTACCCGCTGCCCGGAACGCTACGCAGGGCAAAAGCGATTCTCGTCCTCCGTGCTTGCTTTTTCTCAGAAAGAGCCATGGTGTGCTTTTTCGCCGGAAAACGCGTTTTCGGCCGAAAACGTGTACGTTTGCACTTCCCGGCCACAGGGAAGCTGCTAGCCGGGAATTCTCTGCCTGGTTCTACCCGCTGCTCAGAACGCTACGCAGGGCAAAAGCGATTCTCGTCCTCCGTTCTTGCTTTTTCTCAGAAAGAGCCGTGGTGTGCGTTTTCGCCAGAAAACGCGTTTTCGGCCGAAAACGTGTACGTTTGCACTTCCCCGCCACAGGGAAGCTGCTAGCCGGGAATTCTCTGCCTGGTTCTACCCGCTGCCCGGAACGCTACGCAGGGCAAAAGCGATTCTCGTCCTCCGTGCTTGCTTTTTCTCAGAAAGAGCCGTGGTGTGCGTTTTCGCCGGAAAACGCGTTTTCGGCCGAAAACGTGTACGTTTGCACTTCCCGGCCACAGGGAAGCTGCTAGCCGGGAATTCTCTGCCTGGTTCTACCCGCTGCCCGGAACGCTACACAGGGCAAAAGCGGTTCTCGTCCTCCGTGCTTGCTTTTTCTCAGAAAGAGCCGTGGTGTGCGTTTTCGCCGGAAAACGCGTTTTCGGCCGAAAACGTGTACGTTTGCATTTCCCGGCCACAGGGAAGCTGCTAGCCGGGAATTCTCTGCCTGGTTCTACCCGCTGCCAGGAACGCTACGCAGGGCAAAAGCGATTCTCGTCCTCCGTGCTTGCTTTTTCTCAGAAAGAGCCGTGGTGTGCGTTTTCGCCGGAAAACGCGTTTTCGGCCGAAAACGTGTACGTTTGCACTTCCCGGCCACAGGGAAGCTGCTAGCCGGGAATTCTCTGCCTGGTTCTACCCGCTGCCCGGAACGCTACGCAGGGCAAAAGCGATTCTCGTCCTCCGTGCTTGCTTTTTCTCAGAAAGAGCCATGGTGTGCTTTTTCGCCGGAAAACGCGTTTTCGGCCGAAAACGTGTACGTTTGCACTTCCCGGCCACAGGGAAGCTGCTAGCCGGCAATTCGCTGCCTGGTTCTACCCGCTGATCAGAACGCTACGCAGGGCAAAAGCGATTCTCGTCCTCCGTGCTTGCTTTTTCTCAGAAAGAGCCGTGGTGTGCGTTTTCGCCAGAAAACGCGTTTTCGGCCGAAAACGTGTACGTTTGCACTTCCCCGCCACAGGGAAGCTGCTAGCCGGGAATTCTCTGCCTGGTTCTACCCGCTGCCCGGAACGCTACGCAGGGCAAAAGCGATTCTCGTCCTCCGTGCTTGCTTTTTCTCAGAAAGAGGCGTGGTGTGCGTTTTCGCCGGAAAACGCGTTTTCGGCCGAAAACGTGTACGTTTGCACTTCCCGGCCACAGGGAAGCTGCTAGCCGGGAATTCTCTGCCTGGTTCTACCCGCTGCCCGGAACGCTACACAGGGCAAGCGGTTCTCGTCCTCCGTGCTTGCTTTTTCTCAGAAAGAGCCGTGGTGTGCGTTTTCGCCGGAAAACGCGTTTTCGGCCGAAAACGTGTACGTTTGCATTTCCCGGCCACAGGGAAGCTGCTAGCCGGGAATTCTCTGCCTGGTTCTACCCGCTGCCAGGAACGCTACGCAGGGCAAAAGCGATTCTCGTCCTCCGTGCTTGCTTTTTCTCAGAAAGAGCCGTGGTGTGCGTTTTCGCCGGAAAACGCGTTTTCGGCCGAAAACGTGTACGTTTGCACTTCCCGGCCACAGGGAAGCTGCTAGCCGGGAATTCTCTGCCTGGTTCTACCCGCTGCCCGGAACGCTACGCAGGGCAAAAGCGATTCTCGTCCTCCGTGCTTGCTTTTTCTCAGAAAGAGCCGTGGTGTGCGTTTTCGCCGGAAAACGCGTTTTCGGCCGAAAACGTGTACGTTTGCACTTCCCCGCCACAGGGAAGCTGCTAGCCGGGAATTCTCTGCCTGGTTCTACCCGCTGCCAGGAACGCTACGCAGGGCAAAAGCGATTCTCGTCCTCCGTGCTTGCTTTTTCTCAGAAAGAGCCGTGGTGTGCGTTTTCGCCGGAAAACGCGTTTTCGGCCGAAAACGTGTACGTTTGCACTTCCCGGCCACAGGGAAGCTGCTAGCCGGGAATTCTCTGCCTGGTTCTACCCGCTGCCCGGAACGCTACGCAGGGCAAAAGCGATTCTCGTCCTCCGTGCTTGCTTTTTCTCAGAAAGAGCCGTGGTGTGCGTTTTCACCGGAAAACGCGTTTTCGGCCGAAAACGTGTACGTTTGCACTTCCCGGCCACAGGGAAGCTGCTAGCCGGGAATTCTCTGCCTGGTTCTACCCACTGCTCAGAACACTACGCAGGGCAAAAGCGGTTCTCGTCCTCCGTGCTTGCTTTTTCTCAGAAAGAGCCGTGGTGTGCGTTTTCGCTGGAAAACGCGTTTTCGGCGAAAACGTGTACGTTTGCACTTCCCGGCCACAGGGAAGCTGCTAGCCGGGAATTCTCTGCCTGGTTCTACCCGCTGCCCGGAACACTACGCAGGGCAAAAGCGGTTCTCGTCCTCCGTGCTTGCTTTTTCTCAGAAAGAGCCGTGGTGTGCGTTTTCGCCGGAAAACGCGTTTTCGGCCGAAAACGTGTACGTTTGCACTTCCCCGCCACAGGGAAGCTGCTAGCCGGGAATTCTCTGCCTGGTTCTACCCGCTGCCAGGAACGCTACGCAGGGCAAAAGCGATTCTCGTCCTCCGTGCTTGCTTTTTCTCAGAAAGAGCCGTGGTGTGCGTTTTCGCCGGAAAACGCGTTTTCGGCCGAAAACGTGTACGTTTGCACTTCCCGGCCACAGGGAAGCTGCTAGCCGGGAATTCTCTGCCTGGTTCTACCCGCTGCCCGGAACGCTACGCAGGGCAAAAGCGATTCTCGTCCTCCGTGCTTGCTTTTTCTCAGAAAGAGCCGTGGTGTGCGTTTTCACCGGAAAACGCGTTTTCGGCCGAAAACGTGTACGTTTGCACTTCCCGGCCACAGGGAAGCTGCTAGCCGGGAATTCTCTGCCTGGTTCTACCCACTGCTCAGAACACTACGCAGGGCAAAAGCGGTTCTCGTCCTCCGTGCTTGCTTTTTCTCAGAAAGAGCCGTGGTGTGCGTTTTCGCTGGAAAACGCGTTTTCGGCGAAAACGTGTACGTTTGCACTTCCCGGCCACAGGGAAGCTGCTAGCCGGGAATTCTCTGCCTGGTTCTACCCGCTGCCCGGAACACTACGCAGGGCAAAAGCGGTTCTCGTCCTCCGTGCTTGCTTTTTCTCAGAAAGAGCCGTGGTGTGCGTTTTCGCCGGAAAACGCGTTTTCGGCCGAAAACGTGTACGTTTGCACTTCCCCGCCACAGGGAAGCTGCTAGCCGGGAATTCTCTGCCTGGTTCTACCCGCTGCCCGGAACGCTACGCAGGGCAAAAGCGATTCTCGTCCTCCGTGCTTGCTTTTTCTCAGAAAGAGCCGTGGTGTGCGTTTTCGCCGGAAAACGCGTTTTCAGCCGAAAACGTGTACGTTTGCACTTCCCGGCCACAGGGAAGCTGCTAGCCGGGAATTCTCTGCCTGGTTCTACCCGCTGCCCGGAACACTACGCAGGGCAAAAGCGATTCTCGTCCTCCGTTCTTGCTTTTTCTCAGAAAGAGCCGTGGTGTGCGTTTTCGCCGGAAAACGCGTTTTCGGCCGAAAACGTGTACGTTTGCACTTCCCGGCCACAGGGAAGCTGCTAGCCGGGAATTCTCTGCCTGGTTCTACCCGCTGCCCGGAACGCTACGCAGGGCAAAAGCGATTCTCGTCCTCCGTGCTTGCTTTTTCTCAGAAAGAGCCGTGGTGTGCGTTTTCGCCGGAAAACGCGTTTTCGGCCGAAAACGTGTACGTTTGCACTTCCCCGCCACAGGGAAGCTGCTAGCCGGGAATTCTCTGCCTGGTTCTACCCGCTGCCAGGAACGCTACGCAGGGCAAAAGCGATTCTCGTCCTCCGTGCTTGCTTTTTCTCAGAAAGAGCCGTGGTGTGCGTTTTCGCCAGAAAACGCGTTTTCGGCCGAAAACGTGTACGTTTGCACTTCCCGGCCACAGGGAAGCTGCTAGCCGGCAATTCGCTGCCTATTTCTACACGCTGCTCAGAACTCTACGCAGGGCGAAAGCGATTCTCGTCCTCCGTGCTTGCTTTTTCTCAGAAAGAGCCGTGGTGTGCGTTTTCGCCGGAAAACGCGTTTTCGGCCGAAAACGTGTACGTTTGCACTTCCCGGCCACAGGGAAGCTGCTAGCCGGGAATTCTCTGCCTGGTTCTACCCGCTGCCCGGAACGCTACGCAGGGCAAAAGCGATTCTCGTCCTCCGTGCTTGCTTTTTCTCAGAAAGAGCCGTGGTGTGCGTTTTCGCCAGAAAACGCGTTTTCGGCCGAAAACGTGTACGTTTGCACTTCCCCGCCACAGGGAAGCTGCTAGCCGGGAATTCTCTGCCTGGTTCTACCCGCTGCCCGGAACGCTACGCAGGGCAAAAGCGATTCTCGTCCTCCGTGCTTGCTTTTTCCCAGAAAGAGCCGTGGTGTGCGTTTTCGCCGGAAAATGCGTTTTCGGCCGAAAACGTGTACGTTTGCACTTCCCGGCCACAGGGAAGCTGCTAGCCGGGAATTCTCTGCCTGGTTCTACCCGCTGCCCGGAACGCTACGCAGGGCAAAAGCGATTCTCGTCCTCCGTGCTTGCTTTTTCTCAGAAAGAGCCGTGGTGTGAGTTTTCGCGGGAAAACGCGTTTTCGGCCGAAAACCTGTACGTTTGCACTTCCCGGCCACAGGGAAGCTGCTAGCCGGGAATTCTCTGCCTGGTTCTACCCGCTGCCCGGAACGCTACGCAGGGCAAAAGCGATTCTCGTCCTCCGTGCTTGCTTTTTCTCAGAAAGAGCCGTGGTGTGCGTTTTCGCCGGAAAACGCGTTTTCGGCCGAAAACGTGTACGTTTGCACTTCCCGGCCACAGGGAAGCTGCTAGCCGGGAATTCTCTGCCTGGTTCTACCCGCTGCCCGGAACGCTACGCAGGGCAAAAGCGATTCTCGTCCTCCGTGCTTGCTTTTTCTCAGAAAGAGCCGTGGTGTGAGTTTTCGCGGGAAAACGCGTTTTCGGCCGAAAACCTGTACGTTTGCACTTCCCGGCCACAGGGAAGCTGCTAGCCGGGAATTCTCTGCCTGGTTCTACCCGCTGCCCGGAACGCTACGCAGGGCAAAAGCGATTCTCGTCCTCCGTGCTTGCTTTTTCTCAGAAAGAGCCGTGGTGTGCGTTTTCGCCGGAAAACGCGTTTTCGGCCGAAAACGTGTACGTTTGCACTTCCCGGCCACAGGGAAGCTGCTAGCCGGGAATTCTCTGCCTGGTTCTACCCGCTGCCCGGAACGCTACGCAGGGCAAAAGCGATTCTCGTCCTCCGTGCTTGCTTTTTCTCAGAAAGAGCCGTGGTGTGCGTTTTCGCCGGAAAACGCGTTTTCCGCCGAAAACGTGTACGTTTGCACTTTCCGGCCACAGGGAAGCTGCTAGCCGGGAATTCTCTGCCTGGTTCTACCCGCTGCCCGGAACGCTACGCAGGGCAAAAGCGATTCTCGTCCTCCGTGCTTGCTTTTTCTCAGAAAGAGCCGTGGTGTGCGTTTTCGCCGGAAAACGCGTTTTCGGCCGAAAACGTGTACGTTTGCACTTCCCGGCCACAGGGAAGCTGCTAGCCGGGAATTCTCTGCCTGGTTCTACCCGCTGCCCGGAACACTACGCAGGGCAAAAGCGATTCTCGTCCTCCGTGCTTGCTTTTTCTCAGAAAGAGCCGTGGTGTGCGTTTTCGCGGGAAAACGCGTTTTCGGCCGAAAACGTGTACGTTTGCACTTCCCGGCCACAGGGAAGCTGCTAGCCGGCAATTCGCTGCCTGGTTCTACCCGCTGCCCGGAACGCTACGCAGGGCAAAATCGATTCTCGTCCTCCGTGCTTGCTTTTTCTCAGAAAGAGCCGTGGTGTGCGTTTTCGCGGGAAAACGCGTTTTCGGCCGAAAACGTGTACGTTTGCACTTCCCCGCCACAGGGAAGCTGCTAGCCGGGAATTCTCTGCCTGGTTCTACCCGCTGCCCGGAACACTACGCAGGGCAAAAGCGATTCTCGTCCTCCGTGCTTGCTTTTTCTCAGAAAGAGCCGTGGTGTGCGTTTTCGCCGGAAAACGCATTTTCGGCCGAAAACGTGTACGTTTGCACTTCCCCGCCACAGGGAAGCTGCTAGCCGGGAATTCTCTGCCTGGTTCTACCCGCTGCCCGGAACGCTACGCAGGGCAAAAGCGATTCTCGTCCTCCGTGCTTGCTTTTTCTCAGAAAGAGCCGTGGTGTGCGTTTTCGCCGGAAAACGCGTTTTCGGCGAAAACGTGTACATTTGCACTTCCCGGCCACAGGGAAGCTGCTAGCCGGGAATTCTCTGCCTGGTTCTACCCGCTGCCCGGAACACTACGCAGGGCAAAAGCGATTCTCGTCCTCCGTGCTTGCTTTTTCTCAGAAAGAGCCGTGGTGTGCGTTTTCGCCAGAAAACGCGTTTTCGGCCGAAAACGTGTACGTTTGCACTTCCCCGCCACAGGGAAGCTGCTAGCCGGGAATTCTCTGCCTGGTTCTACCCGCTGCCCGGAACACTACGCAGGGCAAAAGCGATTCTCGTCCTCCGTGCTTGCTTTTTCTCAGAAAGAGCCGTGGTGTGCGTTTTCGCCGGAAAACGCGTTTTCGGCCGAAAACGTGTACGTTTGCACTTCCCGGCCACAGGGAAGCTGCTAGCCGGGAATTCTCTGCCTGGTTCTACCCGCTGCCCGGAACGCTACGCAGGGCAAAAGCGATTCTCGTCCTCCGTGCTTGCTTTTTCTCAGAAAGAGCCGTGGTGTGCGTTTTCGCCGGAAAACGCGTTTTCGGCCGAAAACGTGTACGTTTGCACTTCCCCGCCACAGGGAAGCTGCTAGCCGGGAATTCTCTGCCTGGTTCTACCCGCTGCCCGGAACGCTACGCAGGGCAAAAGCGATTCTCGTCCTCCGTGCTTGCTTTTTCTCAGAAAGAGCCGTGGTGTGCGTTTTCGCGGGAAAACGCGTTTTCGGCCGAAAACGTGTACGTTTGCACTTCCCCGCCACAGGGAAGCTGCTAGCCGGGAATTCTCTGCCTGGTTCTACCCGCTGCCCGGAACGCTACGCAGAGCAAAAGCGATTCTCGTCCTCCGTGCTTGCTTTTTCTCAGAAAGAGCCGTGGTGTGCGTTTTCACCGGAAAACGCGTTTTCGGCCGAAAACGTGTACGTTTGCACTTCCCCGCCACAGGGAAGCTGCTAGACGGGAATTCTCTGCCTGGTTCTACCCGCTGCCGGAACGCTACGCAGGGCAAAAGCGATTCTCGTCCTCCGTGCTTGCTTTTTCTCAGAAAGAGCCGTGGTGTGCGTTTTCGCCGGAAAACGCGTTTTCGGCCGAAAACGTGTACGTTTGCACTTCCCGGCCACAGGGCAGCTGCTAGCCGGGAATTCTCTGCCTGGTTCTACCCGCTGCCCGGAACGCTACGCAGGGCAAAAGCGATTCTCGTCCTCCGTGCTTGCTTTTTCTCAGAAAGAGCCGTGGTGTGCGTTTTCGCCGGAAAACGCGTTTTCGGCTGAAAACGTGTACGTTTGCACTTCCCGGCCACAGGGAAGCTGCTAGCCGGGAATTCTCTGCCTGGTTCTACCCGCTGCCCGGAACACTACGCAGGGCAAAAGCGATTCTCGTCCTCCGTTCTTGCTTTTTCTCAGAAAGAGCCGTGGTGTGCGTTTTCGCCGGAAAACGCGTTTTCGGCCGAAAACGTGTACGTTTGCACTTCCCCGCCACAGGGAAGCTGCTAGACGGGAATTCTCTGCCTGGTTCTACCCGCTGCCTGGAACGCTACGCAGGGCAAAAGCGATTCTCGTCCTCCGTGCTTGCTTTTTCTCAGAAAGTGCCGTGGTGTGCGTTTTCGCCGGAAAACGCGTTTTCGGCCGAAAACGTGTACGTTTGCACTTCCCCGCCACAGGGAAGCTGCTAGCCGGGAATTCTCTGCCTGGTTCTACCCGCTGCCCGGAACGCTACGCAGGGCAAAAGCGATTCTCGTCCTCCGTGCTTGCTTTTTCTCAGAAAGAGCCGTGGTGTGCGTTTTCGCCGGAAAACGCGTTTTCGGCCGAAAACGTGTACGTTTGCACTTCCCGGCCACAGGGAAGCTGCTAGCCGGGAATTCTCTGCCTGGTTCTACCCGCTGCCCGGAACGCTACGCAGGGCAAAAGCGATTCTCGTCCTCCGTGCTTGCTTTTTCTCAGAAAGAGCCGTGGTGTGCGTTTTCGCCGGTAAACGCGTTTTCGGCGAAAACGTGTACGTTTGCACTTCCCGGCCACAGGGAAGCTGCTAGCCGGGAACTCTCTGCCTGGTTCTACCCGCTGCCCGGAACGCTACGCAGGGCAAAAGCGATTCTCGTCCTCCGTGCTTGCTTTTTCCCAGAAAGAGCCGTGGTGTGCGTTTTCGCCGGAAAACGCGTTTTCGGCCGAAAACGTGTACGTTTGCACTTCCCGGCCACAGGGAAGCACCTAGCCGGGAATTCTCTGCCTGGTTCTACCCGCTGCCCGGAACGCTACGCAGGGCAAAAGCGATTCTCGTCCTCCGTGCTTGCTTTTTCTCAGAAAGAGCCGTGGTGTGCGTTTTCGCCGGAAAACGCGTTTTCGGCCGAAAACGTGTACGTTTCCACTTCCCGGCCACAGGGAAGCTGCTAGCCGGGAATTCTCTGCCTGGTTCTACCCGCTGCCCGGAACGCTACGCAGGGCAAAAGCGATTCTCGTCCTCCGTGCTTGCTTTTTCTCAGAAAGAGCCGTGGTGTGAGTTTTCGCGGGAAAACGCGTTTTCGGCCGAAAACCTGTACGTTTGCACTTCCCGGCCACAGGGAAGCTGCTAGCCGGGAATTCTCTGCCTGGTTCTACCCGCTGCCCGGAACGCTACGCAGGGCAAAAGCGATTCTCGTCCTCCGTGCTTGCTTTTTCTCAGAAAGAGCCGTGGTGTGCGTTTTCGCCGGAAAACGCGTTTTCGGCCGAAAACGTGTACGTTTGCACTTCCCGGCCACAGGGCAGCTGCTAGCCGGGAATTCTCTGCCTGGTTCTACCCGCTGCCCGGAACGCTACGCAGGGCAAAAGCGATTCTCGTCCTCCGTGCTTGCTTTTTCTCAGAAAGAGCCGTGGTGTGCGTTTTCGCCGGAAAACGCGTTTTCGGCCGAAAACGTGTACGTTTGCACTTCCCCGCCACAGGGAAGCTGCTAGCCGGAAATTCGCTGCCTGGTTCTACCCGCTGCCCGGAACGCTACGCAGGGCAAAAGCGATTCTCGTCCTCCGTGCTTGCTTTTTCTCAGAAAGAGCCGTGGTGTGCGTTTTCGCGGGAAAACGCGTTTTCGGCGAAAACGTGTACGTTTGCACTTCCCGGCCACAGGGAAGCTGCTAGCCGGGAATTCTCTGCCTGGTTCTACCCGCTGCCCGGAACGCTACGCAGGGCAAAAGCGATTCTCGTCCTCCGTGCTTGCTTTTTCTCAGAAAGAGCCGTGGTGTGCGTTTTCGCGGGAAAACGCGTTTTCGGCCGAAAACGTGTACGTTTGCACTTCCCGGCCACAGGGAAGCTGCTAGCCGGGAATTCTCTGCCTGGTTCTACCCGCTGCCCAGAACACTACGCAGGGCAAAAGCGATTCTCGTCCTCCGTGCTTGCTTTTTCTCAGAAAGAGCCGTGGTGTGCGTTTTCGCCGGAAAACGCGTTTTCGGCCGAAAACGTGTACGTTTGCACTTTCCGGCCACAGGGCAGCTGCTAGCCGGGAATTCTCTGCCTGGTTCTACCCGCTGCCCGGAACGCTACGCAGGGCAAAAGCGATTCTCGTCCTCCGTGCTTGCTTTTTCTCAGAAAGAGCCGTGGTGTGCGTTTTCGCCGGAAAACGCGTTTTTGGCGAAAACGTGTACATTTGCACTTCCCGGCCACAGGGAAGCTGCTAGCCGGGAATTCTCTGCCTGGTTCTACCCGCTGCCCGGAACACTACGCAGGGCAAAAGCGATTCTCGTCCTCCGTGCTTGCTTTTTCTCAGAAAGAGCCGTGGTGTGCGTTTTCGCCAGAAAACGCGTTTTCGGCCGAAAACGTGTACGTTTGCACTTCCCGGCCACAGGGAAGCTGCTAGCCGGGAATTCTCTGCCTGGTTCTACCCGCTGCCCGGAACACTACGCAGGGCAAAAGCGATTCTCGTCCTCCGTGCTTGCTTTTTCTCAGAAAGAGCCGTGGTGTGCGTTTTCGCCGGAAAACGCGTTTTCGGCCGAAAACGTGTACGTTTGCACTTCCCGGCCACAGGGAAGCTGCTAGCCGGGAATTCTCTGCCTGGTTCTACCCGCTGCCCGGAACGCTACGCAGGGCAAAAGCGATTCTCGTCCTCCGTGCTTGCTTTTTCTCAGAAAGAGCCGTGGTGTGCGTTTTCGCCGGAAAACGCGTTTTCGGCCGAAAACGTGTACGTTTGCACTTCCCCGCCACAGGGAAGCTGCTAGCCGGGAATTCTCTGCCTGGTTCTACCCGCTGCCTGGAACGCTACGCAGGGCAAAAGCGATTCTCGTCCTCCGTGCTTGCTTTTTCTCAGAAAGAGCCGTGGTGTGCGTTTTCGCGGGAAAACGCGTTTTCGGCCGAAAACGTGTACGTTTGCACTTCCCCGCCACAGGGAAGCTGCTAGCCGGGAATTCTCTGCCTGGTTCTACCCGCTGCCCGGAACGCTACGCAGAGCAAAAGCGATTCTCGTCCTCCGTGCTTGCTTTTTCTCAGAAAGAGCCGTGGTGTGCGTTTTCACCGGAAAACGCGTTTTCGGCCGAAAACGTGTACGTTTGCACTTCCCCGCCACAGGGAAGCTGCTAGACGGGAATTCTCTGCCTGGTTCTACCTGCTGCCCGGAACGCTACGCAGGGCAAAAGCGATTCTCGTCCTCCGTGCTTGCTTTTTCTCAGAAAGAGCCGTGGTGTGCGTTTTCGCCGGAAAACGCGTTTTCGGCCGAAAACGTGTACGTTTGCACTTCCCGGCCACAGGGCAGCTGCTAGCCGGGAATTCTCTGCCTGGTTCTACCCGCTGCCCGGAACGCTACGCAGGGCAAAAGCGATTCTCGTCCTCCGTGCTTGCTTTTTCTCAGAAAGAGCCGTGGTGTGCGTTTTCGCCGGAAAACGCGTTTTCGGCTGAAAACGTGTACGTTTGCACTTCCCGGCCACAGGGAAGCTGCTAGCCGGGAATTCTCTGCCTGGTTCTACCCGCTGCCCGGAACACTACGCAGGGCAAAAGCGATTCTCGTCCTCCGTTCTTGCTTTTTCTCAGAAAGAGCCGTGGTGTGCGTTTTGGCCGGAAAACGCGTTTTCGGCCGAAAACGTGTACGTTTGCACTTCCCGGCCACAGGGAAGCTGCTAGCCGGGAATTCTCTGCCTGGTTCTACCCGCTGCCCGGAACGCTACGCAGGGCAAAAGCGATTCTCGTCCTCCGTGCTTGCTTTTTCTCAGAAAGAGCCGTGGTGTGCGTTTTCGCCGGAAAACGCGTTTTCGGCCGAAAACGTGTACGTTTGCACTTCCCCGCCACAGGGAAGCTGCTAGACGGGAATTCTCTGCCTGGTTCTACCCGCTGCTCCTAACGCTACGCAGGGCAAAAGCGATTCTCGTCCTCCGTGCTTGCTTTTTCTCAGAAAGAGCCGTGGTGTGCGTTTTCGCCGGAAAACGCGTTTTCGGCCGAAAACGTGTACGTTTGCACTTCCCCGCCACAGGGAAGCTGCTAGCCGGGAATTCTCTGCCTGGTTCTACCCGCTGCCCGGA
This sequence comes from Athene noctua, assembly GCF_965140245.1. Lineage (NCBI taxonomy): Eukaryota > Metazoa > Chordata > Aves > Strigiformes > Strigidae > Athene > Athene noctua. Next base: position 20,460 of record NW_027437672.1, read on the forward strand.
ACGCTACGCAGGGCAAAAGCGATTCTCGTCCTCCGTGCTTGCTTTTTCTCAGAAAGAGCCGTGGTGTGCGTTTTCGCCGGAAAACGCGTTTTCGGCCGAAAACGTGTACGTTTGCACTTCCCCGCCACAGGGAAGCTGCTAGCCGGGAATTCTCTGCCTGGTTCTACCCGCTGCCCGGAACACTACGCAGGGCAAAAGCGATTCTCGTCCTCCGTGCTTGCTTTTTCTCAGAAAGAGCCGTGGTGTGCGTTTTCGCCGGAAAACGCGTTTTCGGCGAAAACGTGTACATTTGCACTTCCCGGCCACAGGGAAGCTGCTAGCCGGGAATTCTCTGCCTGGTTCTACCCGCTGCCCGGAACACTACGCAGGGCAAAAGCGATTCTCGTCCTCCGTGCTTGCTTTTTCTCAGAAAGAGCCGTGGTGTGCGTTTTCGCCAGAAAACGCGTTTTCGGCCGAAAACGTGTACGTTTGCACTTCCCCGCCACAGGGAAGCTGCTAGCCGGGAATTCTCTGCCTGGTTCTACCCGCTGCCCGGAACACTACGCAGGGCAAAAGCGATTCTCGTCCTCCGTGCTTGCTTTTTCTCAGAAAGAGCCGTGGTGTGCGTTTTCGCCGGAAAACGCGTTTTCGGCCGAAAACGTGTACGTTTGCACTTCCCGGCCACAGGGAAGCTGCTAGCCGGGAATTCTCTGCCTGGTTCTACCCGCTGCCCGGAACGCTACGCAGGGCAAAAGCGATTCTCGTCCTCCGTGCTTGCTTTTTCTCAGAAAGAGCCGTGGTGTGCGTTTTCGCCGGAAAACGCGTTTTCGGCCGAAAACGTGTACGTTTGCACTTCCCCGCCACAGGGAAGCTGCTAGCCGGGAATTCTCTGCCTGGTTCTACCCGCTGCCCGGAACGCTACGCAGGGCAAAAGCGATTCTCGTCCTCCGTGCTTGCTTTTTCTCAGAAAGAGCCGTGGTGTGCGTTTTCGCGGGAAAACGCGTTTTCGGCCGAAAACGTGTACGTTTGCACTTCCCCGCCACAGGGAAGCTGCTAGCCGGGAATTCTCTGCCTGGTTCTACCCGCTGCCCGGAACGCTACGCAGAGCAAAAGCGATTCTCGTCCTCCGTGCTTGCTTTTTCTCAGAAAGAGCCGTGGTGTGCGTTTTCACCGGAAAACGCGTTTTCGGCCGAAAACGTGTACGTTTGCACTTCCCGGCCACAGGGCAGCTGCTAGCCGGGAATTCTCTGCCTGGTTCTACCCGCTGCCCGGAACGCTACGCAGGGCAAAAGCGATTCTCGTCCTCCGTGCTTGCTTTTTCTCAGAAAGAGCCGTGGTGTGCGTTTTCGCCGGAAAACGCGTTTTCGGCTGAAAACGTGTACGTTTGCACTTCCCGGCCACAGGGAAGCTGCTAGCCGGGAATTCTCTGCCTGGTTCTACCCGCTGCCCGGAACACTACGCAGGGCAAAAGCGATTCTCGTCCTCCGTTCTTGCTTTTTCTCAGAAAGAGCCGTGGTGTGCGTTTTCGCCGGAAAACGCGTTTTCGGCCGAAAACGTGTACGTTTGCACTTCCCCGCCACAGGGAAGCTGCTAGACGGGAATTCTCTGCCTGGTTCTACCCGCTGCTCCGAACGCTACGCAGGGCAAAAGCGATTCTCGTCCTCCGTGCTTGCTTTTTCTCAGAAAGTGCCGTGGTGTGCGTTTTCGCCGGAAAACGCGTTTTCGGCCGAAAACGTGTACGTTTGCACTTCCCCGCCACAGGGAAGCTGCTAGCCGGGAATTCTCTGCCTGGTTCTACCCGCTGCCCGGAACGCTACGCAGGGCAAAAGCGATTCTCGTCCTCCGTGCTTGCTTTTTCTCAGAAAGAGCCGTGGTGTGCGTTTTCGCCGGAAAACGCGTTTTCGGCCGAAAACGTGTACGTTTGCACTTCCCGGCCACAGGGAAGCTGCTAGCCGGGAATTCTCTGCCTGGTTCTACCCGCTGCCCGGAACGCTACGCAGGGCAAAAGCGATTCTCGTCCTCCGTGCTTGCTTTTTCTCAGAAAGAGCCGTGGTGTGCGTTTTCGCCGGTAAACGCGTTTTCGGCGAAAACGTGTACGTTTGCACTTCCCGGCCACAGGGAAGCTGCTAGCCGGGAACTCTCTGCCTGGTTCTACCCGCTGCCCGGAACGCTACGCAGGGCAAAAGCGATTCTCGTCCTCCGTGCTTGCTTTTTCCCAGAAAGAGCCGTGGTGTGCGTTTTCGCCGGAAAACGCGTTTTCGGCCGAAAACATGTACGTTTGCACTTCCCGGCCACAGGGAAGCACCTAGCCGGGAATTCTCTGCCTGGTTCTACCCGCTGCCCGGAACGCTACGCAGGGCAAAAGCGATTCTCGTCCTCCGTGCTTGCTTTTTCTCAGAAAGAGCCGTGGTGTGCGTTTTCGCCGGAAAACGCGTTTTCGGCCGAAAACGTGTACGTTTGCAATTCCCGGCCACAGGGAAGCTGCTAGCCGGGAATTCTCTGCCTGGTTCTACCCGCTGCCCGGAACGCTACGCAGGGCAAAAGCGATTCTCGTCCTCCGTGCTTGCTTTTTCTCAGAAAGAGCCGTGGTGTGAGTTTTCGCGGGAAAACGCGTTTTCGGCCGAAAACCTGTACGTTTGCACTTCCCGGCCACAGGGAAGCTGCTAGCCGGGAATTCTCTGCCTGGTTCTACCCGCTGCCCGGAACGCTACGCAGGGCAAAAGCGATTCTCGTCCTCCGTGCTTGCTTTTTCTCAGAAAGAGCCGTGGTGTGCGTTTTCGCCGGAAAACGCGTTTTCGGCCGAAAACGTGTACGTTTGCACTTTCCGGCCACAGGGCAGCTGCTAGCCGGGAATTCTCTGCCTGGTTCTATCCGCTGCCCGGAACGCTACGCAGGGCAAAAGCGATTCTCGTCCTCCGTGCTTGCTTTTTCTCAGAAAGAGCCGTGGTGTGCGTTTTCGCCGGAAAACGCGTTTTCGGCCGAAAACGTGTACGTTTGCACTTCCCCGCCACAGGGAAGCTGCTAGCCGGGAATTCGCTGCCTGGTTCTACCCGCTGCCCGGAACGCTACGCAGGGCAAAAGCGATTCTCGTCCTCCGTGCTTGCTTTTTCTCAGAAAGAGCCGTGGTGTGCGTTTTCGCGGGAAAACGCGTTTTCGGCGAAAACGTGTACGTTTGCACTTCCCGGCCACAGGGAAGCTGCTAGCCAGGAATTCTCTGCCTGGTTCTACCCGCTGCCCGGAACGCTACGCAGGGCAAAAGCGATTCTCGTCCTCCGTGCTTGCTTTTTCTCAGAAAGAGCCGTGGTGTGCGTTTTCGCGGGAAAACGCGTTTTCGGCCGAAAACGTGTACGTTTGCACTTCCCGGCCACAGGGAAGCTGCTAGCCGGGAATTCTCTGCCTGGTTCTACCCGCTGCCCAGAACACTACGCAGGGCAAAAGCGATTCTCGTCCTCCGTGCTTGCTTTTTCTCAGAAAGAGCCGTGGTGTGCGTTTTCGCCGGAAAACGCGTTTTCGGCCGAAAACGTGTACGTTTGCACTTTCCGGCCACAGGGCAGCTGCTAGCCGGGAATTCTCTGCCTGGTTCTACCCGCTGCCCGGAACGCTACGCAGGGCAAAAGCGATTCTCGTCCTCCGTGCTTGCTTTTTCTCAGAAAGAGCCGTGGTGTGCGTTTTCGCCGGAAAACGCGTTTTCGGCGAAAACGTGTACATTTGCACTTCCCGGCCACAGGGAAGCTGCTAGCCGGGAATTCTCTGCCTGGTTCTACCCGCTGCCCGGAACACTACGCAGGGCAAAAGCGATTCTCGTCCTCCGTGCTTGCTTTTTCTCAGAAAGAGCCGTGGTGTGCGTTTTCGCCGGAAAACGCGTTTTCGGCCGAAAACGTGTACGTTTGCACTTCCCGGCCACAGGGAAGCTGCTAGCCGGGAATTCTCTGCCTGGTTCTACCCGCTGCCCGGAACGCTACGCAGGGCAAAAGCGATTCTCGTCCTCCGTGCTTGCTTTTTCTCAGAAAGAGCCGTGGTGTGCGTTTTCGCCGGAAAACGCGTTTTCGGCCGAAAACGTGTACGTTTGCACTTCCCCGCCACAGGGAAGCTGCTAGCCGGGAATTCTCTGCCTGGTTCTACCCGCTGCCTGGAACGCTACGCAGGGCAAAAGCGATTCTCGTCCTCCGTGCTTGCTTTTTCTCAGAAAGAGCCGTGGTGTGCGTTTTCGCGGGAAAACGCGTTTTCGGCCGAAAACGTGTACGTTTGCACTTCCCCGCCACAGGGAAGCTGCTAGCCGGGAATTCTCTGCCTGGTTCTACCCGCTGCCCGGAACGCTACGCAGAGCAAAAGCGATTCTCGTCCTCCGTGCTTGCTTTTTCTCAGAAAGAGCCGTGGTGTGCGTTTTCACCGGAAAACGCTTTTTCGGCCGAAAACGTGTACGTTTGCACTTCCCCGCCACAGGGAAGCTGCTAGACGGGAATTCTCTGCCTGGTTCTACCTGCTGCCCGGAACGCTACGCAGGGCAAAAGCGATTCTCGTCCTCCGTGCTTGCTTTTTCTCAGAAAGAGCCGTGGTGTGCGTTTTCGCCGGAAAACGCGTTTTCGGCCGAAAACGTGTACGTTTGCACTTCCCGGCCACAGGGCAGCTGCTAGCCGGGAATTCTCTGCCTGGTTCTACCCGCTGCCCGGAACGCTACGCAGGGCAAAAGCGATTCTCGTCCTCCGTGCTTGCTTTTTCTCAGAAAGAGCCGTGGTGTGCGTTTTCGCCGGAAAACGCGTTTTCGGCTGAAAACGTGTACGTTTGCACTTCCCGGCCACAGGGAAGCTGCTAGCCGGGAATTCTCTGCCTGGTTCTACCCGCTGCCCGGAACACTACGCAGGGCAAAAGCGATTCTCGTCCTCCGTTCTTGCTTTTTCTCAGAAAGAGCCGTGGTGTGCGTTTTGGCCGGAAAACGCGTTTTCGGCCGAAAACGTGTACGTTTGCACTTCCCGGCCACAGGGAAGCTGCTAGCCGGGAATTCTCTGCCTGGTTCTACCCGCTGCCCGGAACGCTACGCAGGGCAAAAGCGATTCTCGTCCTCCGTGCTTGCTTTTTCTCAGAAAGAGCCGTGGTGTGCGTTTTCGCCGGAAAACGCGTTTTCGGCCGAAAACGTGTACGTTTGCACTTCCCCGCCACAGGGAAGCTGCTAGACGGGAATTCTCTGCCTGGTTCTACCCGCTGCCCGGAACGCTACGCAGGGCAAAAGCGATTCTCGTCCTCCGTGCTTGCTTTTTCTCAGAAAGAGCCGTGGTGTGCGTTTTCGCCGGAAAACGCGTTTTCGGCCGAAAACGTGTACGTTTGCACTTCCCCGCCACAGGGAAGCTGCTAGCCGGGAATTCTCTGCCTGGTTCTACCCGCTGCCCGGAACGCTACGCAGGGCAAAAGCGATTCTCGTCCTCCGTGCTTGCTTTTTCTCAGAAAGAGCCGTGGTGTGCGTTTTCGCCGGAAAACGCGTTTTCGGCCGAAAACGTGTACGTTTGCACTTCCCCGCCACAGGGAAGCTGCTAGCCGGGAATTCTCTGCCTGGTTCTACCCGCTGCCCGGAACACTACGCAGGGCAAAAGCGATTCTCGTCCTCCGTGCTTGCTTTTTCTCAGAAAGAGCCGTGGTGTGCGTTTTCGCCGGAAAACGCGTTTTCGGCGAAAACGTGTACATTTGCACTTCCCGGCCACAGGGAAGCTGCTAGCCGGGAATTCTCTGCCTGGTTCTACCCGCTGCCCGGAACACTACGCAGGGCAAAAGCGATTCTCGTCCTCCGTGCTTGCTTTTTCTCAGAAAGAGCCGTGGTGTGCGTTTTCGCCAGAAAACGCGTTTTCGGCCGAAAACGTGTACGTTTGCACTTCCCCGCCACAGGGAAGCTGCTAGCCGGGAATTCTCTGCCTGGTTCTACCCGCTGCCCGGAACACTACGCAGGGCAAAAGCGATTCTCGTCCTCCGTGCTTGCTTTTTCTCAGAAAGAGCCGTGGTGTGCGTTTTCGCCGGAAAACGCGTTTTCGGCCGAAAACGTGTACGTTTGCACTTCCCGGCCACAGGGAAGCTGCTAGCCGGGAATTCTCTGCCTGGTTCTACCCGCTGCCCGGAACGCTACGCAGGGCAAAAGCGATTCTCGTCCTCCGTGCTTGCTTTTTCTCAGAAAGAGCCGTGGTGTGCGTTTTCGCCGGAAAACGCGTTTTCGGCCGAAAACGTGTACGTTTGCACTTCCCCGCCACAGGGAAGCTGCTAGCCGGGAATTCTCTGCCTGGTTCTACCCGCTGCCCGGAACGCTACGCAGGGCAAAAGCGATTCTCGTCCTCCGTGCTTGCTTTTTCTCAGAAAGAGCCGTGGTGTGCGTTTTCGCGGGAAAACGCGTTTTCGGCCGAAAACGTGTACGTTTGCACTTCCCCGCCACAGGGAAGCTGCTAGCCGGGAATTCTCTGCCTGGTTCTACCCGCTGCCCGGAACGCTACGCAGAGCAAAAGCGATTCTCGTCCTCCGTGCTTGCTTTTTCTCAGAAAGAGCCGTGGTGTGCGTTTTCACCGGAAAACGCGTTTTCGGCCGAAAACGTGTACGTTTGCACTTCCCGGCCACAGGGCAGCTGCTAGCCGGGAATTCTCTGCCTGGTTCTACCCGCTGCCCGGAACGCTACGCAGGGCAAAAGCGATTCTCGTCCTCCGTGCTTGCTTTTTCTCAGAAAGAGCCGTGGTGTGCGTTTTCGCCGGAAAACGCGTTTTCGGCTGAAAACGTGTACGTTTGCACTTCCCGGCCACAGGGAAGCTGCTAGCCGGGAATTCTCTGCCTGGTTCTACCCGCTGCCCGGAACACTACGCAGGGCAAAAGCGATTCTCGTCCTCCGTTCTTGCTTTTTCTCAGAAAGAGCCGTGGTGTGCGTTTTCGCCGGAAAACGCGTTTTCGGCCGAAAACGTGTACGTTTGCACTTCCCCGCCACAGGGAAGCTGCTAGACGGGAATTCTCTGCCTGGTTCTACCCGCTGCTCCGAACGCTACGCAGGGCAAAAGCGATTCTCGTCCTCCGTGCTTGCTTTTTCTCAGAAAGTGCCGTGGTGTGCGTTTTCGCCGGAAAACGCGTTTTCGGCCGAAAACGTGTACGTTTGCACTTCCCCGCCACAGGGAAGCTGCTAGCCGGGAATTCTCTGCCTGGTTCTACCCGCTGCCCGGAACGCTACGCAGGGCAAAAGCGATTCTCGTCCTCCGTGCTTGCTTTTTCTCAGAAAGAGCCGTGGTGTGCGTTTTCGCCGGAAAACGCGTTTTCGGCCGAAAACGTGTACGTTTGCACTTCCCGGCCACAGGGAAGCTGCTAGCCGGGAATTCTCTGCCTGGTTCTACCCGCTGCCCGGAACGCTACGCAGGGCAAAAGCGATTCTCGTCCTCCGTGCTTGCTTTTTCTCAGAAAGAGCCGTGGTGTGCGTTTTCGCCGGTAAACGCGTTTTCGGCGAAAACGTGTACGTTTGCACTTCCCGGCCACAGGGAAGCTGCTAGCCGGGAACTCTCTGCCTGGTTCTACCCGCTGCCCGGAACGCTACGCAGGGCAAAAGCGATTCTCGTCCTCCGTGCTTGCTTTTTCCCAGAAAGAGCCGTGGTGTGCGTTTTCGCCGGAAAACGCGTTTTCGGCCGAAAACATGTACGTTTGCACTTCCCGGCCACAGGGAAGCACCTAGCCGGGAATTCTCTGCCTGGTTCTACCCGCTGCCCGGAACGCTACGCAGGGCAAAAGCGATTCTCGTCCTCCGTGCTTGCTTTTTCTCAGAAAGAGCCGTGGTGTGCGTTTTCGCCGGAAAACGCGTTTTCGGCCGAAAACGTGTACGTTTGCAATTCCCGGCCACAGGGAAGCTGCTAGCCGGGAATTCTCTGCCTGGTTCTACCCGCTGCCCGGAACGCTACGCAGGGCAAAAGCGATTCTCGTCCTCCGTGCTTGCTTTTTCTCAGAAAGAGCCGTGGTGTGAGTTTTCGCGGGAAAACGCGTTTTCGGCCGAAAACCTGTACGTTTGCACTTCCCGGCCACAGGGAAGCTGCTAGCCGGGAATTCTCTGCCTGGTTCTACCCGCTGCCCGGAACGCTACGCAGGGCAAAAGCGATTCTCGTCCTCCGTGCTTGCTTTTTCTCAGAAAGAGCCGTGGTGTGCGTTTTCGCCGGAAAACGCGTTTTCGGCCGAAAACGTGTACGTTTGCACTTTCCGGCCACAGGGCAGCTGCTAGCCGGGAATTCTCTGCCTGGTTCTATCCGCTGCCCGGAACGCTACGCAGGGCAAAAGCGATTCTCGTCCTCCGTGCTTGCTTTTTCTCAGAAAGAGCCGTGGTGTGCGTTTTCGCCGGAAAACGCGTTTTCGGCCGAAAACGTGTACGTTTGCACTTCCCCGCCACAGGGAAGCTGCTAGCCGGGAATTCGCTGCCTGGTTCTACCCGCTGCCCGGAACGCTACGCAGGGCAAAAGCGATTCTCGTCCTCCGTGCTTGCTTTTTCTCAGAAAGAGCCGTGGTGTGCGTTTTCGCGGGAAAACGCGTTTTCGGCGAAAACGTGTACGTTTGCACTTCCCGGCCACAGGGAAGCTGCTAGCCAGGAATTCTCTGCCTGGTTCTACCCGCTGCCCGGAACGCTACGCAGGGCAAAAGCGATTCTCGTCCTCCGTGCTTGCTTTTTCTCAGAAAGAGCCGTGGTGTGCGTTTTCGCGGGAAAACGCGTTTTCGGCCGAAAACGTGTACGTTTGCACTTCCCGGCCACAGGGAAGCTGCTAGCCGGGAATTCTCTGCCTGGTTCTACCCGCTGCCCAGAACACTACGCAGGGCAAAAGCGATTCTCGTCCTCCGTGCTTGCTTTTTCTCAGAAAGAGCCGTGGTGTGCGTTTTCGCCGGAAAACGCGTTTTCGGCCGAAAACGTGTACGTTTGCACTTTCCGGCCACAGGGCAGCTGCTAGCCGGGAATTCTCTGCCTGGTTCTACCCGCTGCCCGGAACGCTACGCAGGGCAAAAGCGATTCTCGTCCTCCGTGCTTGCTTTTTCTCAGAAAGAGCCGTGGTGTGCGTTTTCGCCGGAAAACGCGTTTTCGGCGAAAACGTGTACATTTGCACTTCCCGGTCACAGGGAAGCTGCTAGCCGGGAATTCTCTGCCTGGTTCTACCCGCTGCCCGGAACACTACGCAGGGCAAAAGCGATTCTCGTCCTCCGTGCTTGCTTTTTCTCAGAAAGAGCCGTGGTGTGCGTTTTCGCCGGAAAACGCGTTTTCGGCGAAAACGTGTACATTTGCACTTCCCGGCCACAGGGAAGCTGCTAGCCGGGAATTCTCTGCCTGGTTCTACCCGCTGCCCGGAACACTACGCAGGGCAAAAGCGATTCTCGTCCTCCGTGCTTGCTTTTTCTCAGAAAGAGCCGTGGTGTGCGTTTTCGCCAGAAAACGCGTTTTCGGCCGAAAACGTGTACGTTTGCACTTCCCCGCCACAGGGAAGCTGCTAGCCGGGAATTCTCTGCCTGGTTCTACCCGCTGCCCGGAACACTACGCAGGGCAAAAGCGATTCTCGTCCTCCGTGCTTGCTTTTTCTCAGAAAGAGCCGTGGTGTGCGTTTTCGCCGGAAAACGCGTTTTCGGCCGAAAACGTGTACGTTTGCACTTCCCGGCCACAGGGAAGCTGCTAGCCGGGAATTCTCTGCCTGGTTCTACCCGCTGCCCGGAACGCTACGCAGGGCAAAAGCGATTCTCGTCCTCCGTGCTTGCTTTTTCTCAGAAAGAGCCGTGGTGTGCGTTTTCGCCGGAAAACGCGTTTTCGGCCGAAAACGTGTACGTTTGCACTTCCCCGCCACAGGGAAGCTGCTAGCCGGGAATTCTCTGCCTGGTTCTACCCGCTGCCCGGAACGCTACGCAGGGCAAAAGCGATTCTCGTCCTCCGTGCTTGCTTTTTCTCAGAAAGAGCCGTGGTGTGCGTTTTCGCGGGAAAACGCGTTTTCGGCCGAAAACGTGTACGTTTGCACTTCCCCGCCACAGGGAAGCTGCTAGCCGGGAATTCTCTGCCTGGTTCTACCCGCTGCCCGGAACGCTACGCAGAGCAAAAGCGATTCTCGTCCTCCGTGCTTGCTTTTTCTCAGAAAGAGCCGTGGTGTGCGTTTTCACCGGAAAACGCGTTTTCGGCCGAAAACGTGTACGTTTGCACTTCCCGGCCACAGGGCAGCTGCTAGCCGGGAATTCTCTGCCTGGTTCTACCCGCTGCCCGGAACGCTACGCAGGGCAAAAGCGATTCTCGTCCTCCGTGCTTGCTTTTTCTCAGAAAGAGCCGTGGTGTGCGTTTTCGCCGGAAAACGCGTTTTCGGCTGAAAACGTGTACGTTTGCACTTCCCGGCCACAGGGAAGCTGCTAGCCGGGAATTCTCTGCCTGGTTCTACCCGCTGCCCGGAACACTACGCAGGGCAAAAGCGATTCTCGTCCTCCGTTCTTGCTTTTTCTCAGAAAGAGCCGTGGTGTGCGTTTTCGCCGGAAAACGCGTTTTCGGCCGAAAACGTGTACGTTTGCACTTCCCCGCCACAGGGAAGCTGCTAGACGGGAATTCTCTGCCTGGTTCTACCCGCTGCTCCGAACGCTACGCAGGGCAAAAGCGATTCTCGTCCTCCGTGCTTGCTTTTTCTCAGAAAGTGCCGTGGTGTGCGTTTTCGCCGGAAAACGCGTTTTCGGCCGAAAACGTGTACGTTTGCACTTCCCCGCCACAGGGAAGCTGCTAGCCGGGAATTCTCTGCCTGGTTCTACCCGCTGCCCGGAACGCTACGCAGGGCAAAAGCGATTCTCGTCCTCCGTGCTTGCTTTTTCTCAGAAAGAGCCGTGGTGTGCGTTTTCGCCGGTAAACGCGTTTTCGGCGAAAACGTGTACGTTTGCACTTCCCGGCCACAGGGAAGCTGCTAGCCGGGAACTCTCTGCCTGGTTCTACCCGCTGCCCGGAACGCTACGCAGGGCAAAAGCGATTCTCGTCCTCCGTGCTTGCTTTTTCCCAGAAAGAGCCGTGGTGTGCGTTTTCGCCGGAAAACGCGTTTTCGGCCGAAAACGTGTACGTTTGCACTTCCCGGCCACAGGGAAGCACCTAGCCGGGAATTCTCTGCCTGGTTCTACCCGCTGCCCGGAACGCTACGCAGGGCAAAAGCGATTCTCGTCCTCCGTGCTTGCTTTTTCTCAGAAAGAGCCGTGGTGTGCGTTTTCGCCGGAAAACGCGTTTTCGGCCGAAAACGTGTACGTTTGCACTTCCCGGCCACAGGGAAGCTGCTAGCCGGGAATTCTCTGCCTGGTTCTACCCGCTGCCCGGAACGCTACGCAGGGCAAAAGCGATTCTCGTCCTCCGTGCTTGCTTTTTCTCAGAAAGAGCCGTGGTGTGAGTTTTCGCGGGAAAACGCGTTTTCGGCCGAAAACCTGTACGTTTGCACTTCCCGGCCACAGGGAAGCTGCTAGCCGGGAATTCTCTGCCTGGTTCTACCCGCTGCCCGGAACGCTACGCAGGGCAAAAGCGATTCTCGTCCTCCGTGCTTGCTTTTTCTCAGAAAGAGCCGTGGTGTGCGTTTTCGCCGGAAAACGCGTTTTCGGCCGAAAACGTGTACGTTTGCACTTCCCCGCCACAGGGAAGCTGCTAGCCGGGAATTCGCTGCCTGGTTCTACCCGCTGCCCGGAACGCTACGCAGGGCAAAAGCGATTCTCGTCCTCCGTGCTTGCTTTTTCTCAGAAAGAGCCGTGGTGTGCGTTTTCGCGGGAAAACGCGTTTTCGGCGAAAACGTGTACGTTTGCACTTCCCGGCCACAGGGAAGCTGCTAGCCGGGAATTCTCTGCCTGGTTCTACCCGCTGCCCGGAACGCTACGCAGGGCAAAAGCGATTCTCGTCCTCCGTGCTTGCTTTTTCTCAGAAAGAGCCGTGGTGTGCGTTTTCGCGGGAAAACGCGTTTTCGGCCGAAAACGTGTACGTTTGCACTTCCCGGCCACAGGGAAGCTGCTAGCCGGGAATTCTCTGCCTGGTTCTACCCGCTGCCCAGAACACTACGCAGGGCAAAAGCGATTCTCGTCCTCCGTGCTTGCTTTTTCTCAGAAAGAGCCGTGGTGTGCGTTTTCGCCGGAAAACGCGTTTTCGGCCGAAAACGTGTACGTTTGCACTTTCCGGCCACAGGGCAGCTGCTAGCCGGGAATTCTCTGCCTGGTTCTACCCGCTGCCCGGAACGCTACGCAGGGCAAAAGCGATTCTCGTCCTCCGTGCTTGCTTTTTCTCAGAAAGAGCCGTGGTGTGCGTTTTCGCCGGAAAACGCGTTTTCGGCGAAAACGTGTACATTTGCACTTCCCGGCCACAGGGAAGCTGCTAGCCGGGAATTCTCTGCCTGGTTCTACCCGCTGCCCGGAACACTACGCAGGGCAAAAGCGATTCTCGTCCTCCGTGCTTGCTTTTTCTCAGAAAGAGCCGTGGTGTGCGTTTTCGCCAGAAAACGCGTTTTCGGCCGAAAACGTGTACGTTTGCACTTCCCGGCCACAGGGAAGCTGCTAGCCGGGAATTCTCTGCCTGGTTCTACCCGCTGCCCGGAACACTACGCAGGGCAAAAGCGATTCTCGTCCTCCGTGCTTGCTTTTTCTCAGAAAGAGCCGTGGTGTGCGTTTTCGCCGGAAAACGCGTTTTCGGCCGAAAACGTGTACGTTTGCACTTCCCGGCCACAGGGAAGCTGCTAGCCGGGAATTCTCTGCCTGGTTCTACCCGCTGCCCGGAACGCTACGCAGGGCAAAAGCGATTCTCGTCCTCCGTGCTTGCTTTTTCTCAGAAAGAGCCGTGGTGTGCGTTTTCGCCGGAAAACGCGTTTTCGGCCGAAAACGTGTACGTTTGCACTTCCCCGCCACAGGGAAGCTGCTAGCCGGGAATTCTCTGCCTGGTTCTACCCGCTGCCTGGAACGCTACGCAGGGCAAAAGCGATTCTCGTCCTCCGTGCTTGCTTTTTCTCAGAAAGAGCCGTGGTGTGCGTTTTCGCGGGAAAACGCGTTTTCGGCCGAAAACGTGTACGTTTGCACTTCCCCGCCACAGGGAAGCTGCTAGCCGGGAATTCTCTGCCTGGTTCTACCCGCTGCCCGGAACGCTACGCAGAGCAAAAGCGATTCTCGTCCTCCGTGCTTGCTTTTTCTCAGAAAGAGCCGTGGTGTGCGTTTTCACCGGAAAACGCGTTTTCGGCCGAAAACGTGTACGTTTGCACTTCCCCGCCACAGGGAAGCTGCTAGACGGGAATTCTCTGCCTGGTTCTACCTGCTGCCCGGAACGCTACGCAGGGCAAAAGCGATTCTCGTCCTCCGTGCTTGCTTTTTCTCAGAAAGAGCCGTGGTGTGCGTTTTCGCCGGAAAACGCGTTTTCGGCCGAAAACGTGTACGTTTGCACTTCCCGGCCACAGGGCAGCTGCTAGCCGGGAATTCTCTGCCTGGTTCTACCCGCTGCCCGGAACGCTACGCAGGGCAAAAGCGATTCTCGTCCTCCGTGCTTGCTTTTTCTCAGAAAGAGCCGTGGTGTGCGTTTTCGCCGGAAAACGCGTTTTCGGCTGAAAACGTGTACGTTTGCACTTCCCGGCCACAGGGAAGCTGCTAGCCGGGAATTCTCTGCCTGGTTCTACCCGCTGCCCGGAACACTACGCAGGGCAAAAGCGATTCTCGTCCTCCGTTCTTGCTTTTTCTCAGAAAGAGCCGTGGTGTGCGTTTTCGCCGGAAAACGCGTTTTCGGCCGAAAACGTGTACGTTTGCACTTCCCGGCCACAGGGAAGCTGCTAGCCGGGAATTCTCTGCCTGGTTCTACCCGCTGCCCGGAACGCTACGCAGGGCAAAAGCGATTCTCGTCCTCCGTGCTTGCTTTTTCTCAGAAAGAGCCGTGGTGTGCGTTTTCGCCGGAAAACGCGTTTTCGGCCGAAAACGTGTACGTTTGCACTTCCCCGCCACAGGGAAGCTGCTAGACGGGAATTCTCTGCCTGGTTCTACCCGCTGCTCCGAACGCTACGCAGGGCAAAAGCGATTCTCGTCCTCCGTGCTTGCTTTTTCTCAGAAAGAGCCGTGGTGTGCGTTTTCGCCGGAAAACGCGTTTTCGGCCGAAAACGTGTACGTTTGCACTTCCCCGCCACAGGGAAGCTGCTAGCCGGGAATTCTCTGCCTGGTTCTACCCGCTGCCCGGAACGCTACGCAGGGCAAAAGCGATTCTCGTCCTCCGTGCTTGCTTTTTCTCAGAAAGAGCCGTGGTGTGCGTTTTCGCCGGAAAACGCGTTTTCGGCCGAAAACGTGTACGTTTGCACTTCCCGGCCACAGGGAAGCTGCTAGCCGGGAATTCTCTGCCTGGTTCTACCCGCTGCCCGGAACGCTACGCAGGGCAAAAGCGATTCTCGTCCTCCGTGCTTGCTTTTTCTCAGAAAGAGCCGTGGTGTGCGTTTTCGCCGGTAAACGCGTTTTCGGCGAAAACGTGTACGTTTGCACTTCCCGGCCACAGGGAAGCTGCTAGCCGGGAACTCTCTGCCTGGTTCTACCCGCTGCCCGGAACGCTACGCAGGGCAAAAGCGATTCTCGTCCTCCGTGCTTGCTTTTTCCCAGAAAGAGCCGTGGTGTGCGTTTTCGCCGGAAAACGCGTTTTCGGCCGAAAACGTGTACGTTTGCACTTCCCGGCCACAGGGAAGCACCTAGCCGGGAATTCTCTGCCTGGTTCTACCCGCTGCCCGGAACGCTACGCAGGGCAAAAGCGATTCTCGTCCTCCGTGCTTGCTTTTTCTCAGAAAGAGCCGTGGTGTGCGTTTTCGCCGGAAAACGCGTTTTCGGCCGAAAACGTGTACGTTTGCACTTCCCGGCCACAGGGAAGCTGCTAGCCGGGAATTCTCTGCCTGGTTCTACCCGCTGCCCGGAACGCTACGCAGGGCAAAAGCGATTCTCGTCCTCCGTGCTTGCTTTTTCTCAGAAAGAGCCGTGGTGTGAGTTTTCGCGGGAAAACGCGTTTTCGGCCGAAAACGTGTACGTTTGCACTTCCCGGCCACAGGGAAGCTGCTAGCCGGGAATTCTCTGCCTGGTTCTACCCGCTGCCCGGAACGCTACGCAGGGCAAAAGCGATTCTCGTCCTCCGTGCTTGCTTTTTCTCAGAAAGAGCCGTGGTGTGCGTTTTCGCGGGAAAACGCGTTTTCGGCGAAAACGTGTACGTTTGCACTTCCCGGCCACAGGGAAGCTGCTAGCCGGGAATTCTCTGCCTGGTTCTACCCGCTGCCCGGAACGCTACGCAGGGCAAAAGCGATTCTCGTCCTCCGTGCTTGCTTTTTCTCAGAAAGAGCCGTGGTGTGCGTTTTCGCCGGAAAACGCGTTTTCGGCCGAAAACGTGTACGTTTGCACTTTCCGGCCACAGGGCAGCTGCTAGCCGGGAATTCTCTGCCTGGTTCTACCCGCTGCCCGGAACGCTACGCAGGGCAAAAGCGATTCTCGTCCTCCGTGCTTGCTTTTTCTCAGAAAGAGCCGTGGTGTGCGTTTTCGCCGGAAAACGCGTTTTCGGCCGAAAACGTGTACGTTTGCACTTCCCCGCCACAGGGAAGCTGCTAGCCGGGAATTCGCTGCCTGGTTCTACCCGCTGCCAGGAACGCTACGCAGGGCAAAAGCGATTCTCGTCCTCCGTGCTTGCTTTTTCTCAGAAAGAGCCGTGGTGTGCGTTTTCGCGGGAAAACGCGTTTTCGGCCGAAAACGTGTACGTTTGCACTTCCCGGCCACAGGGAAGCTGCTAGCCGGGAATTCTCTGCCTGGTTCTACCCGCTGCCCGGAACGCTACGCAGGGCAAAAGCGATTCTCGTCCTCCGTGCTTGCTTTTTCTCAGAAAGAGCCGTGGTGTGCGTTTTCGCCGGAAAACGCGTTTTCGGCGAAAACGTGTACATTTGCACTTCCCGGCCACAGGGAAGCTGCTAGCCGGGAATTCTCTGCCTGGTTCTACCCGCTGCCCGGAACGCTACGCAGGGCAAAAGCGATTCTCGTCCTCCGTGCTTGCTTTTTCTCAGAAAGAGCCGTGGTGTGCGTTTTCGCCGGAAAACGCGTTTTCGGCCGAAAACGTGTACGTTTGCACTTCCCGGCCACAGGGAAGCTGCTAGCCGGGAATTCTCTGCCTGGTTCTACCCGCTGCCCGGAACGCTACGCAGGGCAAAAGCGATTCTCGTCCTCCGTGCTTGCTTTTTCTCAGAAAGAGCCGTGGTGTGCGTTTTCGCCGGAAAACGCGTTTTCGGCCGAAAACGTGTACGTTTGCACTTCCCCGCCACAGGGAAGCTGCTAGCCGGGAATTCTCTGCCTGGTTCTACCCGCTGCCCGGAACGCTACGCAGGGCAAAAGCGATTCTCGTCCTCCGTGCTTGCTTTTTCTCAGAAAGAGCCGTGGTGTGCGTTTTCGCCGGAAAACGCGTTTTCGGCCGAAAACGTGTATGTTTGCACTTCCCCGCCACAGGGAAGCTGCTAGCCGGGAATTCTCTGCCTGGTTCTACCCGCTGCCCGGAACGCTACGCAGAGCAAAAGCGATTCTCGTCCTCCGTGCTTGCTTTTTCTCAGAAAGAGCCGTGGTGTGCGTTTTCACCGGAAAACGCGTTTTCGGCCGAAAACGTGTACGTTTGCACTTCCCCGCCACAGGGAAGTTGCTAGCCGGGAATTCTCTGCCTGGTTCTACCCGCTGCCCGGAACGCTACGCAGGGCAAAAGCGATTCTCGTCCTCCGTGCTTGCTTTTTCTCAGAAAGAGCCGTGGTGTGCGTTTTCGCCGGAAAACGCGTTTTCGGCCGAAAACGTGTACGTTTGCACTTCCCGGCCACAGGGCAGCTGCTAGCCGGGAATTCTCTGCCTGGTTCTACCCGCTGCCCGGAACGCTACGCAGGGCAAAAGCGATTCTAGTCCTCCGTGCTTGCTTTTTCTCAGAAAGAGCCGTGGTGTGCGTTTTCGCCGGAAAACGCGTTTTCGGCTGAAAACGTGTACGTTTGCACTTCCCGGCCACAGGGAAGCTGCTAGCCGGGAATTCTCTGCCTGGTTCTACCCGCTGCCCGGAACACTACGCAGGGCAAAAGCGATTCTCGTCCTCCGTGCTTGCTTTTTCTCAGAAAGAGCCGTGGTGTGCGTTTTCGCCGGAAAACGCGTTTTCGGCCGAAAACGTGTACGTTTGCACTTCCCCGCCACAGGGAAGCTGCTAGCCGGGAATTCTCTGCCTGTTTCTACCCGCTGCCCGGAACGCTACGCAGGGCAAAAGCGATTCTCGTCCTCCGTGCTTGCTTTTTCTCAGAAAGAGCCGTTGTGTGCGTTTTCGCTGGAAAACGCGTTTTCGGCCGAAAACGTGTACGTTTGCACTTCCCGGCCACAGGGAAGCTGCTAGCCGGGAATTCTCTGCCTGGTTCTACCCGCTGCCCGGAACGCTACGCAGGGCAAAAGCGATTCTCGTCCTCCGTGCTTGCTTTTTCTCAGAAAGAGCCGTGGTGTGCGTTTTCGCCGGAAAACGCGTTTTCGGCCGAAAACGTGTACGTTTGCACTTCCCGGCCACAGGGAAGCTGCTAGCCGGGAATTCTCTGCCTGGATCTACCCGCTGCCCGGAACGCTACGCAGGGCAAAAGCGATTCTCGTCCTCCGTGCTTGCTTTTTCTCAGAAAGAGCCGTGGTGTGCGTTTTCGCCGGAAAACGCGTTTTCGGCCGAAAACGTGTACGTTTGCACTTCCCGGCCACAGGGAAGCTGCTAGCCGGGAATTCTCTGCCTGGTTCTACCCGCTGCCCGGAACGCTACGCAGGGCAAAAGCGATTCTCGTCCTCCGTGCTTGCTTTTTCTCAGAAAGAGCCGTGGTGTGCGTTTTCGCCGGAAAACGCGTTTTCGGCCGAAAACGTGTACGTTTGCACTTCCCGGCCACAGGGAAGCTGCTAGCCGGGAATTCTCTGCCTGGTTCTACCCGCTGCCCGGAACGCTACGCAGGGCAAAAGCGATTCTCGTCCTCCGTGCTTGCTTTTTCTCAGAAAGAGCCGTGGTGTGCGTTTTCGCCGGAAAACGCGTTTTCGGCCGAAAACGTGTACGTTTGCACTTCCCCGCCACAGGGAAGCTGCTAGCCGGGAATTCTCTGCCTGGTTCTACCCGCTGCCCGGAACGCTACGCAGGGCAAAAGCGATTCTCGTCCTCCGTGCTTGCTTTTTCTCAGAAAGAGCCGTGGTGTGCGTTTTCGCCGGAAAACGCGTTTTCGGCCGAAAACGTGTACGTTTGCACTTCCCCGCCACAGGGAAGCTGCTAGCCGGGAATTCTCTGCCTGGTTCTACCCGCTGCCCGGAACGCTACGGAGGGCAAAAGCGATTCTCGTCCTCCGTGCTTGCTTTTTCTCAGAAAGAGCCGTGGTGTGCGTTTTCGCCGGAAAACGCGTTTTCGGCCGAAAACGTGTACGTTTGCACTTCCCCGCCACAGGGAAGCTGCTAGCCGGGAATTCTCTGCCTGGTTCTACCCGCTGCCCGGAACGCTACGCAGGGCAAAAGCGATTCTCGTCCTCCGTGCTTGCTTTTTCTCAGAAAGAGCCGTGGTGTGCGTTTTCGCCGGAAAACGCGTTTTCGGCCGAAAACGTGTACGTTTGCACTTCCCGGCCACAGGGCAGCTGCTAGCCGGGAATTCTCTGCCTGGTTCTACCCGCTGCCCGGAACGCTACGCAGGGCAAAAGCGATTCTAGTCCTCCGTGCTTGCTTTTTCTCAGAAAGAGCCGTGGTGTGCTTTTTCGCCGGAAAACGCGTTTTCGGCTGAAAACGTGTACGTTTGCACTTCCCGGCCACAGGGAAGCTGCTAGCCGGGAATTCTCTGCCTGGTTCTACCCGCTGCCCGGAACACTACGCAGGGCAAAAGCGATTCTCGTCCTCCGTGCTTGCTTTTTCTCAGAAAGAGCCGTGGTGTGCGTTTTCGCCGGAAAACGCGTTTTCGGCCGAAAACGTGTACGTTTGCACTTCCCCGCCACAGGGAAGCTGCTAGCCGGGAATTCTCTGCCTGTTTCTACCCGCTGCACGGAACGCTACGCAGGGCAAAAGCGATTCTCGTCCTCCGTGCTTGCTTTTTCTCAGAAAGAGCCGTGGTGTGCGTTTTCGCCGGAAAACGCGTTTTCGGCCGAAAACGTGTACGTTTGCACTTCCCGGCCACAGGGAAGCTGCTAGCCGGGAATTCTCTGCCTGGTTCTACCCGCTGCCCGGAACGCTACGCAGGGCAAAAGCGATTCTCGTCCTCCGTGCTTGCTTTTTCTCAGAAAGAGCCGTGGTGTGCGTTTTCGCCGGAAAACGCGTTTTCGGCCGAAAACGTATACGTTTGCACTTCCCGGCCACAGGGAAGCTGCTAGCCGGGAATTCTCTGCCTGGTTCTACCCGCTGCCCGGAACGCTACGCAGGGCAAAAGCGATTCTCGTCCTCCGTGCTTGCTTTTTCTCAGAAAGAGCCGTGGTGTGCGTTTTCGCCGGAAAACGCGTTTTCGGCCGAAAACGTGTACGTTTGCACTTCCCGGCCACAGGGAAGCTGCTAGCCGGGAATTCTCTGCCTGGTTCTACCCGCTGCCCGGAACGCTACGCAGGGCAAAAGCGATTCTCGTCCTCCGTGCTTGCTTTTTCTCAGAAAGAGCCGTGGTGTGCGTTTTCGCCGGAAAACGCGTTTTCGGCCGAAAACGTGTACGTTTGCACTTCCCCGCCACAGGGAAGCTGCTAGCCGGGAATTCTCTGCCTGGTTCTACCCGCTGCCCGGAACGCTACGCAGGGCAAAAGCGATTCTCGTCCTCCGTGCTTGCTTTTTCTCAGAAAGAGCCGTGGTGTGCGTTTTCTCCGGAAAACGCGTTTTCGGCCGAAAACGTGTACGTTTGCACTTCCCGGCCACAGGGAAGCTGCTAGCCGGGAATTCTCTGCCTGGTTCTACCCGCTGCCCGGAACGCTACGCAGGGCAAAAGCGATTCTCGTCCTCCGTGCTTGCTTTTTCTCAGAAAGAGCCGTGGTGTGCGTTTTCGCCGGAAAACGCGTTTTCGGCCGAAAACGTGTACGTTTGCACTTCCCGGCCACAGGGCAGCTGCTAGCCGGGAATTCTCTGCCTGGTTCTACCCGCTGCCCGGAACGCTACGCAGGGCAAAAGCGATTCTCGTCCTCCGTGCTTGCTTTTTCTCAGAAAGATCCGTGGTGTGCGTTTTCGCCGGAAAACGCGTTTTCGGCTGAAAACGTGTATGTTTGCACTTCCCGGCCACAGGGAAGCTGCTAGCCGGGAATTCTCTGCCTGGTTCTACCCGCTGCCCGGAACACTACGCAGGGCAAAAGCGATTCTCGTCCTCCGTTCTTGCTTTTTCTCAGAAAGAGCCGTGGTGTGCGTTTTCGCCGGAAAACGCGTTTTCGGCCGAAAACGTGTACGTTTGCACTTCCCCGCCACAGGGAAGCTGCTAGCCGGGAATTCTCTGCCTGTTTCTACCCGCTGCCCGGAACGCTACGCAGGGCAAAAGCGATTCTCGTCCTCCGTGCTTGCTTTTTCTCAGAAAGAGCCGTTGTGTGCGTTTTCGCCGGAAAACGCGTTTTCGGCCGAAAACGTGTACGTTTGCACTTCCCGGCCACAGGGAAGCTGCTAGCCGGGAATTCTCTGCCTGGTTCTACCCGCTGCCCGGAACGCTACGCAGGGCAAAAGCGATTCTCGTCCTCCGTGCTTGCTTTTTCTCAGAAAGAGCCGTGGTGTGCGTTTTCGCCGGAAAACGCGTTTTCGGCCGAAAACGTGTACGTTTGCACTTCCCCGCCACAGGGAAGCTGCTAGACGGGAATTCTCTGCCTGGTTCTACCCGCTGCTCCGAACGCTACGCAGGGCAAAAGCGATTCTCGTCCTCCGTGCTTGCTTTTTCTCAGAAAGAGCCGTGGTGTGCGTTTTCGCCGGAAAACGCGTTTTCGGCCGAAAACGTGTACGTTTGCACTTCCCGGCCACAGGGAAGCTGCTAGCCGGGAATTCTCTGCCTGGTTCTACCCGCTGCCCGGAACGCTACGCAGGGCAAAAGCGATTCTCGTCCTCCGTGCTTGCTTTTTCTCAGAAAGAGCCGTGGTGTGCGTTTTCGCCGGAAAACGCGTTTTCGGCCGAAAACGTGTACGTTTGCACTTCCCCGCCACAGGGAAGCTGCTAGCCGGGAATTCTCTGCCTGGTTCTACCCGCTGCCCGGAACGCTACGCAGGGCAAAAGCGATTCTCGTCCTCCGTGCTTGCTTTTTCTCAGAAAGAGCCGTGGTGTGCGTTTTCGCGGGAAAACGCGTTTTCGGCCGAAAACGTGTACGTTTGCACTTCCCCGCCACAGGGAAGCTGCTAGACGGGAATTCTCTGCATGGTTCTACCCGCTGCTCCGAACGCTACGCAGGGCAAAAGCGATTCTCGTCCTCCGTGCTTGCTTTTTCTCAGAAAGAGCCGTGGTGTGCGCTTTCGCCGGAAAACGCGTTTTCGGCCGAAAACGTGTACGTTTGCACTTCCCGGCCACAGGGAAGCTGCTAGCCGGGAATTCTCTGCCTGGTTCTACCTGCTGCCCGGAACGCTACGCAGGGCAAAAGCGATTCTCGTCCTCCGTGCTTGCTTTTTCTCAGAAAGAGCCGTGGTGTGCGTTTTCGCCGGAAAACGCGTTTTCGGCCGAAAACGTGTACGTTTGCACTTCCCCGCCACAGGGAAGTTGCTAGCCGGGAATTCTCTGCCTGGTTCTACCCGCTGCCCGGAACGCTACGCAGGGCAAAAGCGATTCTCGTCCTCCGTGCTTGCTTTTTCTCAGAAAGAGCCGTGGTGTGCGTTTTCGCCGGAAAACGCGTTTTCGGCCGAAAACGTGTACGTTTGCACTTCCCGGCCACAGGGCAGCTGCTAGCCGGGAATTCTCTGCCTGGTTCTACCCGCTGCCCGGAACGCTACGCAGGGCAAAAGCGATTCTAGTCCTCCGTGCTTGCTTTTTCTCAGAAAGAGCCGTGGTGTGCGTTTTCGCCGGAAAACGCGTTTTCGGCTGAAAACGTGTACGTTTGCACTTCCCGGCCACAGGGAAGCTGCTAGCCGGGAATTCTCTGCCTGGTTCTACCCGCTGCCCGGAACACTACGCAGGGCAAAAGCGATTCTCGTCCTCCGTGCTTGCTTTTTCTCAGAAAGAGCCGTGGTGTGCGTTTTCGCCGGAAAACGCGTTTTCGGCCGAAAACGTGTACGTTTGCACTTCCCCGCCACAGGGAAGCTGCTAGCCGGGAATTCTCTGCCTGTTTCTACCCGCTGCCCGGAACGCTACGCAGGGCAAAAGCGATTCTCGTCCTCCGTGCTTGCTTTTTCTCAGAAAGAGCCGTTGTGTGCGTTTTCGCCGGAAAACGCGTTTTCGGCCGAAAACGTGTACGTTTGCACTTCCCGGCCACAGGGAAGCTGCTAGCAGGGAATTCTCTGCCTGGTTCTACCCGCTGCCCGGAACGCTACGCAGGGCAAAAGCGATTCTCGTCCTCCGTGCTTGCTTTTTCTCAGAAAGAGCCGTGGTGTGCGTTTTCGCCGGAAAACGCGTTTTCGGCCGAAAACGTGTACGTTTGCACTTCCCGGCCACAGGGAAGCTGCTAGCCGGGAATTCTCTGTCTGGTTCTACCCGCTGCCCGGAACGCTACTCAGGGCAAAAGCGATTCTCGTCCTCCGTGCTTGCTTTTTCTCAGAAAGAGCCGTGGTGTGCGTTTTCGCCGGAAAACGCGTTTTCGGCCGAAAACGTATACGTTTGCACTTCCCGGCCACAGGGAAGCTGCTAGCCGGGAATTCTCTGCCTGGTTCTACCCGCTGCCCGGAACGCTACGCAGGGCAAAAGCGATTCTCGTCCTCCGTGCTTGCTTTTTCTCAGAAAGAGCCGTGGTGTGCGTTTTCGCCGGAAAACGCGTTTTCGGCCGAAAACGTGTACGTTTGCACTTCCCGGCCACAGGGAAGCTGCTAGCCGGGAATTCTCTGCCTGGTTCTACCCGCTGCCCGGAACGCTACGCAGGGCAAAAGCGATTCTCGTCCTCCGTGCTTGCTTTTTCTCAGAAAGAGCCGTGGTGTGCGTTTTCGCCGGAAAACGCGTTTTCGGCCGAAAACGTGTACGTTTGCACTTCCCCGCCACAGGGAAGCTGCTAGCCGGGAATTCTCTGCCTGGTTCTACCCGCTGCCCGGAACGCTACGCAGGGCAAAAGCGATTCTCGTCCTCCGTGCTTGCTTTTTCTCAGAAAGAGCCGTGGTGTGCGTTTTCACCGGAAAACGCGTTTTCGGCCGAAAACGTGTACGTTTGCACTTCCCGGCCACAGGGAAGCTGCTAGCCGGGAATTCTCTGCCTGGTTCTACCCGCTGCCCGGAACGCTACGCAGGGCAAAAGCGATTCTCGTCCTCCGTGCTTGCTTTTTCTCAGAAAGAGCCGTGGTGTGCGTTTTCGCCGGAAAACGCGTTTTCGGCCGAAAACGTGTACGTTTGCACTTCCCGGCCACAGGGCAGCTGCTAGCCGGGAATTCTCTGCCTGGTTCTACCCGCTGCCCGGAACGCTACGCAGGGCAAAAGCGATTCTCGTCCTCCGTGCTTGCTTTTTCTCAGAAAGAGCCGTGGTGTGCGTTTTCGCCGGAAAACGCGTTTTCGGCTGAAAACGTGTATGTTTGCACTTCCCGGCCACAGGGAAGCTGCTAGCCGGGAATTCTCTGCCTGGTTCTACCCGCTGCCCGGAACACTACGCAGGGCAAAAGCGATTCTCGTCCTCCGTTCTTGCTTTTTCTCAGAAAGAGCCGTGGTGTGCGTTTTCGCCGGAAAACGCGTTTTCGGCCGAAAACGTGTACGTTTGCACTTCCCCGCCACAGGGAAGCTGCTAGCCGGGAATTCTCTGCCTGTTTCTACCCGCTGCCCGGAACGCTACGCAGGGCAAAAGCGATTCTCGTCCTCCGTGCTTGCTTTTTCTCAGAAAGAGCCGTTGTGTGCGTTTTCGCCGGAAAACGCGTTTTCGGCCGAAAACGTGTACGTTTGCACTTCCCGGCCACAGGGAAGCTGCTAGCCGGGAATTCTCTGCCTGGTTCTACCCGCTGCCCGGAACGCTACGCAGGGCAAAAGCGATTCTCGTCCTCCGTGCTTGCTTTTTCTCAGAAAGAGCCGTGGTGTGCGTTTTCGCCGGAAAACGCGTTTTCGGCCGAAAACGTGTACGTTTGCACTTCCCCGCCACAGGGAAGCTGCTAGACGGGAATTCTCTGCCTGGTTCTACCCGCTGCTCCGAACGCTACGCAGGGCAAAAGCGATTCTCGTCCTCCGTGCTTGCTTTTTCTCAGAAAGAGCCGTGGTGTGCGTTTTCGCCGGAAAACGCGTTTTCGGCCGAAAACGTGTACGTTTGCACTTCCCGGCCACAGGGAAGCTGCTAGCCGGGAATTCTCTGCCTGGTTCTACCCGCTGCCCGGAACGCTACGCAGGGCAAAAGCGATTCTCGTCCTCCGTGCTTGCTTTTTCTCAGAAAGAGCCGTGGTGTGCGTTTTCGCCGGAAAACGCGTTTTCGGCCGAAAACGTGTACGTTTGCACTTCCCCGCCACAGGGAAGCTGCTAGCCGGGAATTCTCTGCCTGGTTCTACCCGCTGCCCGGAACGCTACGCAGGGCAAAAGCGATTCTCGTCCTCCGTGCTTGCTTTTTCTCAGAAAGAGCCGTGGTGTGCGTTTTCGCCGGAAAACGCGTTTCGGCCGAAAACGTGTATGTTTGCACTTCCCCGCCACAGGGAAGCTGCTAGCCGGGAATTCTCTGCCTGGTTCTACCCGCTGCCCGGAACGCTACGCAGAGCAAAAGCGATTCTCGTCCTCCGTGCTTGCTTTTTCTCAGAAAGAGCCGTGGTGTGCGTTTTCACCGGAAAACGCGTTTTCGGCCGAAAACGTGTACGTTTGCACTTCCCCGCCACAGGGAAGCTGCTAGCCGGGAATTCTCTGCCTGGTTCTACCCGCTGCCCGGAACGCTACGCAGGGCAAAAGCGATTCTCGTCCTCCGTGCTTGCTTTTTCTCAGAAAGAGCCGTGGTGTGCGTTTTCGCCGGAAAACGCGTTTTCGGCCGAAAACGTGTACGTTTGCACTTCCCGGCCACAGGGCAGCTGCTAGCCGGGAATTCTCTGCCTGGTTCTACCCGCTGCCCGGAACGCTACGCAGGGCAAAAGCGATTCTAGTCCTCCGTGCTTGCTTTTTCTCAGAAAGAGCTGTGGTGTGCGTTTTCGCCGGAAAACGCGTTTTCGGCTGAAAACGTGTACGTTTGCACTTCCCGGCCACAGGGAAGCTGCTAGCCGGGAATTCTCTGCCTGGTTCTACCCGCTGCCCGGAACACTACGCAGGGCAAAAGCGATTCTCGTCCTCCGTTCTTGCTTTTTCTCAGAAAGAGCCGTGGTGTGCGTTTTCGCCGGAAAACGCGTTTTCGGCCGAAAACGTGTACGTTTGCACTTCCCCGCCACAGGGAAGCTGCTAGCCGGGAATTCTCTGCCTGGTTCTACCCGCTGCCCGGAACGCTACGCAGGGCAAAAGCGATTCTCGTCCTCCGTGCTTGCTTTTTCTCAGAAAGAGCCGTTGTGTGCGTTTTCGCCGGAAAACGCGTTTTCGGCCGAAAACGTGTACGTTTGCACTTCCCGGCCACAGGGAAGCTGCTAGCCGGGAATTCTCTGCCTGGTTCTACCCGCTGCCCGGAACGCTACGCAGGGCAAAAGCGATTCTCGTCCTCCGTGCTTGCTTTTTCTCAGAAAGAGCCGTGGTTTGCGTTTTCGCCGGAAAACGCGTTTTCGGCGAAAACGTGTACATTTGCACTTCCCGGCCACAGGGAAGCTGCTAGCCGGGAATTCTCTGCCTGGTTCTACCCGCTGCCCGGAACGCTACGCAGGGCAAAAGCGATTCTCGTCCTCCGTGCTTGCTTTTTCTCAGAAAGAGCCGTGGTGTGCGTTTTCGCCGGAAAACGCGTTTTCGGCCGAAAACGTGTACGTTTGCACTTCCCGGCCACAGCGAAGCTGCTAGCCGGCAATTCTCTGCCTGGTTCTACCCGCTGCCCGGAACACTACGCAGGGCAAAAGCGATTCTCGTCCTCCGTGCTTGCTTTTTCTCAGAAAGAGCCGTGGTGTGCGTTTTCGCCAGAAAACGCGTTTTCGGCCGAAAACGTGTACGTTTGCACTTCCCGGCCACAGGGAAGCTGCTAGCCGGGAATTCTCTGCCTGGTTCTACCCGCTGCCCGGAACGCTACGCAGGGCAAAAGCGATTCTCGTCCTCCGTGCTTGCTTTTTCTCAGAAAGAGCCGTGGTGTGCGTTTTCGCCGGAAAACGCGTTTTCGGCCGAAAACGTGTACGTTTGCACTTTCCGGCCACAGGGCAGCTGCTAGCCGGGAATTCTCTGCCTGGTTCTACCCGCTGCCCGAAACGCTACGCAGGGCAAAAGCGATTCTCTTCCTCCGTGCTTGCTTTTTCTCAGAAAGAGCCGTGGTGTGCGTTTTCGCCGGAAAACGCGTTTTCGGCCGAAAACGTGTACGTTTGCAATTCCCCGCCACAGGGAAGCTGCTAGCCGGGAATTCGCTGCCTGGTTCTACCCGCTGCCAGGAACGCTACGCAGGGCAAAAGCGATTCTCGTCCTCCGTGCTTGCTTTTTCTCAGAAAGAGCCGTGGTGTGCGTTTTCGCCGGAAAACGCGTTTTCGGCGAAAACGTGTACGTTTGCACTTCCCGGCCACAGGGAAGCTGCTAGCCGGGAATTCTCTGCCTGGTTCTACCCGCTGCCCGGAACGCTACGCAGGGCAAAATCGATTCTCGTCCTCCGTGCTTGCTTTTTCTCAGAAAGAGCCGTGGTGTGCGTTTTCGCGGGAAAACGCGTTTTCGGCGAAAACGTGTACGTTTGCACTTCCCGGCCACAGGGAAGCTGCTAGCCGGGAATTCTCTGCCTGGTTCTACCCGCTGCCCGGAACACTACGCAGGGCAAAAGCGATTCTCGTCCTCCGTGCTTGCTTTTTCTCAGAAAGAGCCGTGGTGTGCGTTTTCGCCGGAAAACGCGTTTTCGGCCGAAAACGTGTACGTTTGCACTTCCCCGCCACAGGGAAGCTGCTAGCCGGGAATTCTCTGCCTGGTTCTACCCGCTGCCCGGAACGCTACGCAGGGCAAAAGCGATTCTCGTCCTCCGTGCTTGCTTTTTCTCAGAAAGAGCCGTGGTGTGCGTTTCCGCCGGAAAACGCGTTTTCGGCGAAAACGTGTACATTTGCACTTCCCGGCCACAGGGAAGCTGCTAGCCGGGAATTCTCTGCCTGGTTCTACCCGCTGCCCGGAACGCTACGCAGGGCAAAAGCGATTCTCGTCCTCCGTGCTTGCTTTTTCTCAGAAAGAGCCGTGGTGTGCGTTTTCGCCGGAAAACGCGTTTTCGGCCGAAAACGTGTACGTTTGCACTTCCCCGCCACAGGGAAGCTGCTAGCCGGGAATTCTCTGCCTGGTTCTACCCGCTGCCCGGAACGCTACGCAGGGCAAAAGCGATTCTCGTCCTCCGTGCTTGCTTTTTCTCAGAAAGAGCCGTGGTGTGCGTTTTCGCCGGAAAACGCGTTTCGGCCGAAAACGTGTATGTTTGCACTTCCCCGCCACAGGGAAGCTGCTAGCCGGGAATTCTCTGCCTGGTTCTACCCGCTGCCCGGAACGCTACGCAGAGCAAAAGCGATTCTCGTCCTCCGTGCTTGCTTTTTCTCAGAAAGAGCCGTGGTGTGCGTTTTCACCGGAAAACGCGTTTTCGGCCGAAAACGTGTACGTTTGCACTTCCCCGCCACAGGGAAGCTGCTAGCCGGGAATTCTCTGCCTGGTTCTACCCGCTGCCCGGAACGCTACGCAGGGCAAAAGCGATTCTCGTCCTCCGTGCTTGCTTTTTCTCAGAAAGAGCCGTGGTGTGCGTTTTCGCCGGAAAACGCGTTTTCGGCCGAAAACGTGTACGTTTGCACTTCCCGGCCACAGGGCAGCTGCTAGCCGGGAATTCTCTGCCTGGTTCTACCCGCTGCCCGGAACGCTACGCAGGGCAAAAGCGATTCTAGTCCTCCGTGCTTGCTTTTTCTCAGAAAGAGCTGTGGTGTGCGTTTTCGCCGGAAAACGCGTTTTCGGCTGAAAACGTGTACGTTTGCACTTCCCGGCCACAGGGAAGCTGCTAGCCGGGAATTCTCTGCCTGGTTCTACCCGCTGCCCGGAACACTACGCAGGGCAAAAGCGATTCTCGTCCTCCGTTCTTGCTTTTTCTCAGAAAGAGCCGTGGTGTGCGTTTTCGCCGGAAAACGCGTTTTCGGCCGAAAACGTGTACGTTTGCACTTCCCCGCCACAGGGAAGCTGCTAGCCGGGAATTCTCTGCCTGGTTCTACCCGCTGCCCGGAACGCTACGCAGGGCAAAAGCGATTCTCGTCCTCCGTGCTTGCTTTTTCTCAGAAAGAGCCGTTGTGTGCGTTTTCGCCGGAAAACGCGTTTTCGGCCGAAAACGTGTACGTTTGCACTTCCCGGCCACAGGGAAGCTGCTAGCCGGGAATTCTCTGCCTGGTTCTACCCGCTGCCCGGAACGCTACGCAGGGCAAAAGCGATTCTCGTCCTCCGTGCTTGCTTTTTCTCAGAAAGAGCCGTGGTTTGCGTTTTCGCCGGAAAACGCGTTTTCGGCGAAAACGTGTACATTTGCACTTCCCGGCCACAGGGAAGCTGCTAGCCGGGAATTCTCTGCCTGGTTCTACCCGCTGCCCGGAACGCTACGCAGGGCAAAAGCGATTCTCGTCCTCCGTGCTTGCTTTTTCTCAGAAAGAGCCGTGGTGTGCGTTTTCGCCGGAAAACGCGTTTTCGGCCGAAAACGTGTACGTTTGCACTTCCCGGCCACAGGGAAGCTGCTAGCCGGCAATTCTCTGCCTGGTTCTACCCGCTGCCCGGAACACTACGCAGGGCAAAAGCGATTCTCGTCCTCCGTGCTTGCTTTTTCTCAGAAAGAGCCGTGGTGTGCGTTTTCGCCGGAAAACGCGTTTTCGGCCGAAAACGTATACGTTTGCACTTCCCGGCCACAGGGAAGCTGCTAGCCGGGAATTCTCTGCCTGGTTCTACCCGCTGCCCGGAACGCTACGCAGGGCAAAAGCGATTCTCGTCCTCCGTGCTTGCTTTTTCTCAGAAAGAGCCGTGGTGTGCGTTTTCGCCGGAAAACGCGTTTTCGGCCGAAAACGTGTACGTTTGCACTTCCCGGCCACAGGGAAGCTGCTAGCCGGGAATTCTCTGCCTGGTTCTACCCGCTGCCCGGAACGCTACGCAGGGCAAAAGCGATTCTCGTCCTCCGTGCTTGCTTTTTCTCAGAAAGAGCCGTGGTGTGCGTTTTCGCCGGAAAACGCGTTTTCGGCCGAAAACGTGTACGTTTGCAATTCCCGGCCACAGGGAAGCTGCTAGCCGGGAATTCTCTGCCTGGTTCTACCCGCTGCCCGGAACGCTACGCAGGGCAAAAGCGATTCTCGTCCTCCGTGCTTGCTTTTTCTCAGAAAGAGCCGTGGTGTGCGTTTTCGCCGGAAAACGCGTTTTCGGCCGAAAACGTGTACGTTTGCACTTCCCCGCCACAGGGAAGCTGCTAGACGGGAATTCTCTGCCTGGTTCTACCCGCTGCTCCGAACGCTACGCAGGGCAAAAGCGATTCTCGTCCTCCGTGCTTGCTTTTTCTCAGAAAGAGCCGTGGTGTGCGTTTTCGCCGGAAAACGCGTTTTTGGCCGAAAACGTGTACGTTTGCACTTCCCCGCCACAGGGAAGCTGCTAGCCGGGAATTCTCTGCCTGGTTCTACCCGCTGCCCGGAACGCTACGCAGGGCAAAAGCGATTCTCGTCCTCCGTGCTTGCTTTTTCTCAGAAAGAGCCGTGGTGTGCGTTTTCGCCGGAAAACGCGTTTTCACGGAAAACGTGTACGTTTGCACTTCCCGGCCACAGGGAAGCTGCTAGCCTGGAATTCTCTGCCTGGTTCTACCCGCTGCCCGGAACGCTACGCAGGGCAAAAGCGATTCTCGTCCTCCGTGCTTGCTTTTTCTCAGAAAGAGCCGTGGTGTGCGTTTTCGCCGGAAAACGCGTTTTCGGCCGAAAACCTGTACGTTTGCAATTCCCCGCCACAGGGAAGCTGCTAGCCGGGAATTCGCTGCCTGGTTCTACCCGCTGCCCGGAACGCTACGCAGGGCAAAAGCGATTCTCGTCCTCCGTGCTTGCTTTTTCTCAGAAAGAGCCGTGGTGTGCGTTTTCGCCGGAAAACGCGTTTTCGGCCGAAAACGTGTACGTTTGCACTTCCCGGCCACAGGGAAGCTGCTAGCCGGGAATTCTCTGCCTGGTTCTACCCGCTGCCCGGAACACTACGCAGGGCAAAAGCGATTCTCGTCCTCCGTGCTTGCTTTTTCTCAGAAAGAGCCGTGGTGTGCGTTTTCGCCAGAAAACGCGTTTTCGGCCGAAAACGTGTACGTTTGCACTTCCCGGCCACAGGGAAGCTGCTAGCCGGGAATTCTCTGCCTGGTTCTACCCGCTGCCCGGAACGCTACGCAGGGCAAAAGCGATTCTCGTCCTCCGTGCTTGCTTTTTCTCAGAAAGAGCCGTGGTGTGCGTTTTCGCCGGAAAACGCGTTTTCGGCCGAAAACGTGTACGTTTGCACTTTCCGGCCACAGGGCAGCTGCTAGCCGGGAATTCTCTGCCTGGTTCTACCCGCTGCCCGGAACGCTACGCAGGGCAAAAGCGATTCTCTTCCTCCGTGCTTGCTTTTTCTCAGAAAGAGCCGTGGTGTGCGTTTTCGCCGGAAAACGCGTTTTCGGCCGAAAACGTGTACGTTTGCAATTCCCCGCCACAGGGAAGCTGCTAGCCGGGAATTCGCTGCCTGGTTCTACCCGCTGCCAGGAACGCTACGCAGGGCAAAAGCGATTCTCGTCCTCCGTGCTTGCTTTTTCTCAGAAAGAGCCGTGGTGTGCGTTTTCGCGGGAAAACGCGTTTTCGGCGAAAACGTGTACGTTTGCACTTCCCGGCCACAGGGAAGCTGCTAGCCGGGAATTCTCTGCCTGGTTCTACCCGCTGCCCGGAACGCTACGCAGGGCAAAATCGATTCTCGTCCTCCGTGCTTGCTTTTTCTCAGAAAGAGCCGTGGTGTGCGTTTTCGCGGGAAAACGCGTTTTCGGCCGAAAACGTGTACGTTTGCACTTCCCGGCCACAGGGAAGCTGCTAGCCGGGAATTCTCTGCCTGGTTCTACCCGCTGCCCGGAACACTACGCAGGGCAAAAGCGATTCTCGTCCTCCGTGCTTGCTTTTTCTCAGAAAGAGCCGTGGTGTGCGTTTTCGCCGGAAAACGCGTTTTCGGCCGAAAACGTGTACGTTTGCACTTCCCCGCCACAGGGAAGCTGCTAGCCGGGAATTCTCTGCCTGGTTCTACCCGCTGCCCGGAACGCTACGCAGGGCAAAAGCGATTCTCGTCCTCCGTGATGCTTTTTCTCAGAAAGAGCCGTGGTGTGCGTTTACGCCGGAAAACGCGTTTTCGGCGAAAACGTGTACATTTGCACTTCCCGGCCACAGGGAAGCTGCTAGCCGGGAATTCTCTGCCTGGTTCTACCCGCTGCCCGGAACACTACGCAGGGCAAAAGCGATTCTCGTCCTCCGTGCTTGCTTTTTCTCAGAAAGAGCCGTGGTGTGCGTTTTCGTCAGAAAACGCGTTTTCGGCCGAAAACGTGTACGTTTGCACTTCCCCGCCACAGGGAAGCTGCTAGCCGGGAATTCTCTGCCTGGTTCTACCCGCTGCCCGGAACACTACGCAGGGCAAAAGCGATTCTCGTCCTCCGTGCTTGCTTTTTCTCAGAAAGAGCCGTGGTGTGCGTTTTCGCCGGAAAACGCGTTTTCGGCCGAAAACGTGTACGTTTGCACTTCCCGGCCACAGGGAAGCTGCTAGCCGGGAATTCTCTGCCTGGTTCTACCCGCTGCCCGGAACGCTACGCAGGGCAAAAGCGATTCTCGTCCTCCGTGCTTGCTTTTTCTCAGAAAGAGCCGTGGTGTGCGTTTTCACCGGAAAACGCGTTTTCGGCCGAAAACGTGTACGTTTGCACTTCCCCGCCACAGGGAAGCTGCTAGCCGGGAATTCTCTGCCTGGTTCTACCCGCTGCCTGGAACGCTACGCAGGGCAAAAGCGATTCTCGTCCTCCGTGCTTGCTTTTTCTCAGAAAGAGCCGTGGTGTGCGTTTTCGCCGGAAAACGCGTTTTCGGCCGAAAACGTGTACGTTTGCACTTCCCGGCCACAGGGAAGCTGCTAGACGGGAATTCTCTGCCTGGTTCTACCCGCTGCCCGGAACGCTACGCAGGGCAAAAGCGATTCTCGTCCTCCGTGCTTGCTTTTTCTCAGAAAGAGCCGTGGTGTGCGTTTTCGCCGGAAAACGCGTTTTCGGCTGAAAACGTGTACGTTTGCACTTCCCGGCCACAGGGAAGCTGCTAGCCGGGAATTCTCTGCCTGGTTCTACCCGCTGCCCGGAACACTACGCAGGGCAAAAGCGATTCTCGTCCTCCGTTCTTGCTTTTTCTCAGAAAGAGCCGTGGTGTGCGTTTTCGCCGGAAAACGCGTTTTCGGCCGAAAACGTGTACGTTTGCACTTCCCGGCCACAGGGAAGCTGCTAGCCGGGAATTCTCTGCCTGGTTCTACCCGCTGCCCGGAACACTACGCAGGGCAAAAGCGATTCTCGTCCTCCGTGCTTGCTTTTTCTCAGAAAGAGCCGTGGTGTGCGTTTTCGCCAGAAAACGCGTTTTCGGCCGAAAACGTGTACGTTTGCACTTCCCCGCCACAGGGAAGCTGCTAGCCGGGAATTCTCTGCCTGGTTCTACCCGCTGCCCGGAACACTACGCAGGGCAAAAGCGATTCTCGTCCTCCGTGCTTGCTTTTTCTCAGAAAGAGCCGTGGTGTGCGTTTTCGCCGGAAAACGCGTTTTCGGCCGAAAACGTGTACGTTTGCACTTCCCGGCCTCAGGGAAGCTGCTAGCCGGGAATTCTCTGCCTGGTTCTACCCGCTGCCCGGAACGCTACGCAGGGCAAAAGCGATTCTCGTCCTCCGTGCTTGCTTTTTCTCAGAAAGAGCCGTGGTGTGCGTTTTCGCCGGAAAACGCATTTTCGGCCGAAAACGTGTACGTTTGCACTTCCCGGCCACAGGGAAGCTGCTAGCCGGGAATTCTCTGCCTGGTTCTACCCGCTGCCCGGAACGCTACGCAGGGCAAAAGCGATTCTCGTCCTCCGTGCTTGCTTTTTCTCAGAAAGAGCCGTGGTGTGCGTTTTCGCCGGAAAACGCGTTTTCGGCCGAAAACGTGTACGTTTGCACTTCCCCGCCACAGGGAAGCTGCTAGCCGGGAATTCTCTGCCTGGTTCTACCCGCTGCCCGGAACGCTACGCAGGGCAAAAGCGATTCTCGTCCTCCGTGCTTGCTTTTTCTCAGAAAGAGCCGTGGTGTGCGTTTTCGCGGGAAAACGCGTTTTCGGCCGAAAACGTGTACGTTTGCACTTCCCCGCCACAGGGAAGCTGCTAGCCGGGAATTCTCTGCCTGGTTCTACCCGCTGCCCGGAACGCTACGCAGAGCAAAAGCGATTCTCGTCCTCCGTGCTTGCTTTTTCTCAGAAAGAGCCGTGGTGTGCGTTTTCACCGGAAAACGCGTTTTCGGCCGAAAACGTGTACGTTTGCACTTCCCCGCCACAGGGAAGCTGCTAGCCGGGAATTCTCTGCCTGGTTCTACCCGCTGCCCGGAACGCTACGCAGGGCAAAAGCGATTCTCGTCCTCCGTGCTTGCTTTTTCTCAGAAAGAGCCGTGGTGTGCGTTTTCGCCGGAAAACGCGTTTTCGGCCGAAAACGTGTACGTTTGCACTTCCCGGCCACAGGGAAGCTGCTAGCCGGGAATTCTCTGCCTGGTTCTACCCGCTGCCCGGAACGCTACGCAGGGCAAAAGCGATTCTCGTCCTCCGTGCTTGCTTTTTCTCAGAAAGAGCCGTGGTGTGCGTTTTCGCCGGAAAACGCGTTTTCGGCCGAAAACGTGTACGTTTGCACTTCCCGGCCACAGGGAAGCTGCTAGCCGGGAATTCTCTGCCTGGTTCTACCCGCTGCCCGGAACACTACGCAGGGCAAAAGCGATTCTCGTCCTCCGTTCTTGCTTTTTCTCAGAAAGAGCCGTGGTGTGCGTTTTCGCCGGAAAACGCGTTTTCGGCCGAAAACGTGTACGTTTGCACTTCCCGGCCACAGGGAAGCTGCTAGCCGGGAATTCTCTGCCTGGTTCTACCCGCTGCCCGGAACGCTACGCAGGGCAAAAGCGATTCTCGTCCTCCGTGCTTGCTTTTTCTCAGAAAGAGCCGTGGTGTGCGTTTTCGCCGGAAAACGCGTTTTCGGCCGAAAACGTGTACGTTTGCACTTCCCCGCCACAGGGAAGCTGCTAGCCGGGAATTCTCTGCCTGGTTCTACCCGCTGCCCGGAACGCTACGCAGGGCAAAAGCGATTCTCGTCCTCCGTGCTTGCTTTTTCTCAGAAAGAGCCGTGGTGTGCGTTTTCGCCGGAAAACGCGTTTTCGGCCGAAAACGTGTACGTTTGCACTTCCCGGCCACAGGGAAGCTGCTAGCCGGGAATTCTCTGCCTGGTTCTACCCGCTGCCCGGAACGCTACGCAGGGCAAAAGCGATTCTCGTCCTCCGTGCTTGCTTTTTCTCAGAAAGAGCCGTGGTGTGCGTTTTCGCCGGAAAACGCGTTTTCGGCCGAAAACGTGTACGTTTGCACTTCCCGGCCACAGGGAAGCTGCTAGCCGGGAATTCTCTGCCTGGTTCTACCCGCTGCCCGGAACGCTACTCAGGGCAAAAGCGATTCTCGTCCTCCGTGCTTGCTTTTTCTCAGAAAGAGCCGTGGTGTGCGTTTTCGCCGGAAAACGCGTTTTCGGCGAAAACGTGTACGTTTGCACTTCCCGGCCACAGGGAAGCTGCTAGCCGGGAATTCTCTGCCTGGTTCTACCCGCTGCCCGGAACGCTACGCAGGGCAAAAGCGATTCTCGTCCTCCGTGCTTGCTTTTTCCCA
This sequence comes from Athene noctua, assembly GCF_965140245.1. NCBI lineage: Eukaryota > Metazoa > Chordata > Aves > Strigiformes > Strigidae > Athene > Athene noctua. The sequence continues at coordinate 55,389 of NW_027437672.1, forward strand.
GAAAGAGCCGTGGTGTGCGTTTTCGCCGGAAAACGCGTTTTCGGCCGAAAACGTGTACGTTTGCACTTCCCGGCCACAGGGAAGCTGCTAGCCGGCAATTCTCTGCCTGGTTCTACCCGCTGCCCGGAACGCTACGCAGGGCAAAAGCGATTCTCGTCCTCCGTGCTTGCTTTTTCTCAGAAAGAGCCGTGGTGTGCGTTTTCGCCGGTAAACGCGTTTTCGGCCGAAAACGTGTACGTTTGCACTTCCCGGCCACAGGGAAGCTGCTAGCCGGGAATTCTCTGCCTGGTTCTACCCGCTGCCCGGAACGCTACGCAGGGCAAAAGCGATTCTCGTCCTCCGTGCTTGCTTTTTCTCAGAAAGAGCCGTGGTGTGCGTTTTCGCCGGAAAACGCGTTTTCGGCCGAAAACGTGTACGTTTGCACTTCCCGGCCACAGGGAAGCTGCTAGCCGGGAATTCTCTGCCTGGTTCTACCCGCTGCCCGGAACGCTACGCAGGGCAAAAGCGATTCTCGTCCTCCGTGCTTGCTTTTTCTCAGAAAGAGCCGTGGTGTGAGTTTTCGCGGGAAAACGCGTTTTCGGCCGAAAACCTGTACGTTTGCACTTCCCGGCCACAGGGAAGCTGCTAGCCGGGAATTCTCTGCCTGGTTCTACCCGCTGCCCGGAACGCTACGCAGGGCAAAAGCGATTCTCGTCCTCCGTGCTTGCTTTTTCTCAGAAAGAGCCGTGGTGTGCGTTTTCGCCGGAAAACGCGTTTTCGGCCGAAAACGTGTACGTTTGCACTTCCCGGCCACAGGGAAGCTGCTAGCCGGGAATTCTCTGCCTGGTTCTACCCGCTGCCCGGAACACTACGCAGGGCAAAAGCGATTCTCGTCCTCCGTGCTTGCTTTTTCTCAGAAAGAGCCGTGGTGTGCGTTTTCGCCAGAAAACGCGTTTTCGGCCGAAAACGTGTACGTTTGCACTTCCCGGCCACAGGGAAGCTGCTAGCCGGGAATTCTCTGTCTGGTTCTACCCGCTGCCCGGAACGCTACGCAGGGCAAAAGCGATTCTCGTCCTCCGTGCTTGCTTTTTCTCAGAAAGAGCCGTGGTGTGCGTTTTCGCCGGAAAACGCGTTTTCGGCCGAAAACGTGTACGTTTGCACTTCCCGGCCACAGGGAAGCTGCTAGCCGGGAATTCTCTGCCTGGTTCTACCCGCTGCCCGGAACACTACGCAGGGCAAAAGCGATTCTCGTCCTCCGTGCTTGCTTTTTCTCAGAAAGAGCCGTGGTGTGCGTTTTCGCCGGAAAACGCGTTTTCGGCCGAAAACGTGTACGTTTGCACTTCCCGGCCACAGGGAAGCTGCTAGCCGGGAATTCTCTGCCTGGTTCTACCCGCTGCCCGGAACGCTACGCAGGGCAAAAGCGATTCTCGTCCTCCGTGCTTGCTTTTTCTCAGAAAGAGCCGTGGTGTGCGTTTTCGCCGGAAAACGCGTTTTCGGCCGAAAACGTGTACGTTTGCACTTCCCCGCCACAGGGAAGCTGCTAGCCGGGAATTCTCTGCCTGGTTCTACCCGCTGCTCCGAACGCTACGCAGGGCAAAAGCGATTCTCGTCCTCCGTGCTTGCTTTTTCTCAGAAAGAGCCGTGGTGTGCGTTTTCGCCGGAAAACGCGTTTTCGGCCGAAAACGTGTACGTTTGCACTTCCCGGCCACAGGGAAGCTGCTAGCCGGGAATTCTCTGCCTGGTTCTACCCGCTGCCCGGAACGCTACGCAGGGCAAAAGCGATTCTCGTCCTCCGTGCTTGCTTTTTCTCAGAAAGAGCCGTGGTGTGCGTTTTCGCCGGAAAACGCGTTTTCGGCCGAAAACATGTACGTTTGCACTTCCCGGCCACAGGGAAGCTGCTAGCCGGGAATTCTCTGCCTGGTTCTACCCGCTGCCCGGAACGCTACTCAGGGCAAAAGCGATTCTCGTCCTCCGTGCTTGCTTTTTCTCAGAAAGAGCCGTGGTGTGCGTTTTCGCCGGAAAACGCGTTTTCGGCGAAAACGTGTACGTTTGCACTTCCCGGCCACAGGGAAGCTGCTAGCCGGGAATTCTCTGCCTGGTTCTACCCGCTGCCCGGAACGCTACGCAGGGCAAAAGCGATTCTCGTCCTCCGTGCTTGCTTTTTCTCAGAAAGAGCCGTGGTGTGCGTTTTCGCGGGAAAACGCGTTTTCGGCCGAAAACGTGTACGTTTGCACTTCCCCGCCACAGGGAAGCTGCTAGCCGGGAATTCTCTGCCTGGTTCTACCCGCTGCCCGGAACGCTACGCAGAGCAAAAGCGATTCTCGTCCTCCGTGCTTGCTTTTTCTCAGAAAGAGCCGTGGTGTGCGTTTTCACCGGAAAACGCGTTTTCGGCCGAAAACGTGTACGTTTGCACTTCCCCGCCACAGGGAAGCTGCTAGCCGGGAATTCTCTGCCTGGTTCTACCCGCTGCCCGGAACGCTACGCAGGGCAAAAGCGATTCTCGTCCTCCGTGCTTGCTTTTTCTCAGAAAGAGCCGTGGTGTGCGTTTTCGCCGGAAAACGCGTTTTCGGCCGAAAACGTGTACGTTTGCACTTCCCGGCCACAGGGAAGCTGCTAGCCGGGAATTCTCTGCCTGGTTCTACCCGCTGCCCGGAACGCTACGCAGGGCAAAAGCGATTCTCGTCCTCCGTGCTTGCTTTTTCTCAGAAAGAGCCGTGGTGTGCGTTTTCGCCGGAAAACGCGTTTTCGGCCGAAAACGTGTACGTTTGCACTTCCCGGCCACAGGGAAGCTGCTAGCCGGGAATTCTCTGCCTGGTTCTACCCGCTGCCCGGAACACTACGCAGGGCAAAAGCGATTCTCGTCCTCCGTTCTTGCTTTTTCTCAGAAAGAGCCGTGGTGTGCGTTTTCGCCGGAAAACGCGTTTTCGGCCGAAAACGTGTACGTTTGCACTTCCCGGCCACAGGGAAGCTGCTAGCCGGGAATTCTCTGCCTGGTTCTACCCGCTGCCCGGAACGCTACGCAGGGCAAAAGCGATTCTCGTCCTCCGTGCTTGCTTTTTCTCAGAAAGAGCCGTGGTGTGCGTTTTCGCCGGAAAACGCGTTTTCGGCCGAAAACGTGTACGTTTGCACTTCCCCGCCACAGGGAAGCTGCTAGCCGGGAATTCTCTGCCTGGTTCTACCCGCTGCCCGGAACGCTACGCAGGGCAAAAGCGATTCTCGTCCTCCGTGCTTGCTTTTTCTCAGAAAGAGCCGTGGTGTGCGTTTTCGCCGGAAAACGCGTTTTCGGCCGAAAACGTGTACGTTTGCACTTCCCGGCCACAGGGAAGCTGCTAGCCGGGAATTCTCTGCCTGGTTCTACCCGCTGCCCGGAACGCTACGCAGGGCAAAAGCGATTCTCGTCCTCCGTGCTTGCTTTTTCTCAGAAAGAGCCGTGGTGTGCGTTTTCGCCGGAAAACGCGTTTTCGGCCGAAAACGTGTACGTTTGCACTTCCCGGCCACAGGGAAGCTGCTAGCCGGGAATTCTCTGCCTGGTTCTACCCGCTGCCCGGAACGCTACTCAGGGCAAAAGCGATTCTCGTCCTCCGTGCTTGCTTTTTCTCAGAAAGAGCCGTGGTGTGCGTTTTCGCCGGAAAACGCGTTTTCGGCGAAAACGTGTACGTTTGCACTTCCCGGCCACAGGGAAGCTGCTAGCCGGGAATTCTCTGCCTGGTTCTACCCGCTGCCCGGAACGCTACGCAGGGCAAAAGCGATTCTCGTCCTCCGTGCTTGCTTTTTCCCAGAAAGAGCCGTGGTGTGCGTTTTCGCCGGAAAACGCGTTTTCGGCCGAAAACGTGTACGTTTGCACTTCCCGGCCACAGGGAAGCTGCTAGCCGGCAATTCTCTGCCTGGTTCTACCCGCTGCCCGGAACGCTACGCAGGGCAAAAGCGATTCTCGTCCTCCGTGCTTGCTTTTTCTCAGAAAGAGCCGTGGTGTGCGTTTTCGCCGGTAAACGCGTTTTCGGCCGAAAACGTGTACGTTTGCACTTCCCGGCCACAGGGAAGCTGCTAGCCGGGAATTCTCTGCCTGGTTCTACCCGCTGCCCGGAACGCTACGCAGGGCAAAAGCGATTCTCGTCCTCCGTGCTTGCTTTTTCTCAGAAAGAGCCGTGGTGTGCGTTTTCGCCGGAAAACGCGTTTTCGGCCGAAAACGTGTACGTTTGCACTTCCCGGCCACAGGGAAGCTGCTAGCCGGGAATTCTCTGCCTGGTTCTACCCGCTGCCCGGAACGCTACGCAGGGCAAAAGCGATTCTCGTCCTCCGTGCTTGCTTTTTCTCAGAAAGAGCCGTGGTGTGAGTTTTCGCGGGAAAACGCGTTTTCGGCCGAAAACCTGTACGTTTGCACTTCCCGGCCACAGGGAAGCTGCTAGCCGGGAATTCTCTGCCTGGTTCTACCCGCTGCCCGGAACGCTACGCAGGGCAAAAGCGATTCTCGTCCTCCGTGCTTGCTTTTTCTCAGAAAGAGCCGTGGTGTGCGTTTTCGCCGGAAAACGCGTTTTCGGCCGAAAACGTGTACGTTTGCACTTCCCGGCCACAGGGAAGCTGCTAGCCGGGAATTCTCTGCCTGGTTCTACCCGCTGCCCGGAACACTACGCAGGGCAAAAGCGATTCTCGTCCTCCGTGCTTGCTTTTTCTCAGAAAGAGCCGTGGTGTGCGTTTTCGCCAGAAAACGCGTTTTCGGCCGAAAACGTGTACGTTTGCACTTCCCGGCCACAGGGAAGCTGCTAGCCGGGAATTCTCTGTCTGGTTCTACCCGCTGCCCGGAACGCTACGCAGGGCAAAAGCGATTCTCGTCCTCCGTGCTTGCTTTTTCTCAGAAAGAGCCGTGGTGTGCGTTTTCGCCGGAAAACGCGTTTTCGGCCGAAAACGTGTACGTTTGCACTTCCCGGCCACAGGGAAGCTGCTAGCCGGGAATTCTCTGCCTGGTTCTACCCGCTGCCCGGAACACTACGCAGGGCAAAAGCGATTCTCGTCCTCCGTGCTTGCTTTTTCTCAGAAAGAGCCGTGGTGTGCGTTTTCGCCGGAAAACGCGTTTTCGGCCGAAAACGTGTACGTTTGCACTTCCCGGCCACAGGGAAGCTGCTAGCCGGGAATTCTCTGCCTGGTTCTACCCGCTGCCCGGAACGCTACGCAGGGCAAAAGCGATTCTCGTCCTCCGTGCTTGCTTTTTCTCAGAAAGAGCCGTGGTGTGCGTTTTCGCCGGAAAACGCGTTTTCGGCCGAAAACGTGTACGTTTGCACTTCCCCGCCACAGGGAAGCTGCTAGCCGGGAATTCTCTGCCTGGTTCTACCCGCTGCTCCGAACGCTACGCAGGGCAAAAGCGATTCTCGTCCTCCGTGCTTGCTTTTTCTCAGAAAGAGCCGTGGTGTGCGTTTTCGCCGGAAAACGCGTTTTCGGCCGAAAACGTGTACGTTTGCACTTCCCGGCCACAGGGAAGCTGCTAGCCGGGAATTCTCTGCCTGGTTCTACCCGCTGCCCGGAACGCTACGCAGGGCAAAAGCGATTCTCGTCCTCCGTGCTTGCTTTTTCTCAGAAAGAGCCGTGGTGTGCGTTTTCGCCGGAAAACGCGTTTTCGGCCGAAAACATGTACGTTTGCACTTCCCGGCCACAGGGAAGCTGCTAGCCGGGAATTCTCTGCCTGGTTCTACCCGCTGCCCGGAACGCTACTCAGGGCAAAAGCGATTCTCGTCCTCCGTGCTTGCTTTTTCTCAGAAAGAGCCGTGGTGTGCGTTTTCGCCGGAAAACGCGTTTTCGGCGAAAACGTGTACGTTTGCACTTCCCGGCCACAGGGAAGCTGCTAGCCGGGAATTCTCTGCCTGGTTCTACCCGCTGCCCGGAACGCTACGCAGGGCAAAAGCGATTCTCGTCCTCCGTGCTTGCTTTTTCCCAGAAAGAGCCGTGGTGTGCGTTTTCGCCGGAAAACGCGTTTTCGGCCGAAAACGTGTACGTTTGCACTTCCCGGCCACAGGGAAGCTGCTAGCCGGCAATTCTCTGCCTGGTTCTACCCGCTGCCCGGAACGCTACGCAGGGCAAAAGCGATTCTCGTCCTCCGTGCTTGCTTTTTCTCAGAAAGAGCCGTGGTGTGCGTTTTCGCCGGTAAACGCGTTTTCGGCCGAAAACGTGTACGTTTGCACTTCCCGGCCACAGGGAAGCTGCTAGCCGGGAATTCTCTGCCTGGTTCTACCCGCTGCCCGGAACACTACGCAGGGCAAAAGCGATTCTCGTCCTCCGTTCTTGCTTTTTCTCAGAAAGAGCCGTGGTGTGCGTTTTCGCCGGAAAACGCGTTTTCGGCCGAAAACGTGTACGTTTGCACTTCCCGGCCACAGGGAAGCTGCTAGCCGGGAATTCTCTGCCTGGTTCTACCCGCTGCCCGGAACGCTACGCAGGGCAAAAGCGATTCTCGTCCTCCGTGCTTGCTTTTTCTCAGAAAGAGCCGTGGTGTGCGTTTTCGCCGGAAAACGCGTTTTCGGCCGAAAACGTGTACGTTTGCACTTCCCCGCCACAGGGAAGCTGCTAGACGGGAATTCTCTGCCTGGTTCTACCCGCTGCCCGGAACGCTACGCAGGGCAAAAGCGATTCTCGTCCTCCGTGCTTGCTTTTTCTCAGAAAGAGCCGTGGTGTGCGTTTTCGCCGGAAAACGCGTTTTCGGCCGAAAACGTGTACGTTTGCACTTCCCCGCCACAGGGAAGCTGCTAGCCGGGAATTCTCTGCCTGGTTCTACCCGCTGCCCGGAACGCTACGCAGGGCAAAAGCGATTCTCGTCCTCCGTGCTTGCTTTTTCTCAGAAAGAGCCGTGGTGTGCGTTTTCGCCGGAAAACGCGTTTTCGGCCGAAAACGTGTACGTTTGCACTTCCCGGCCACAGGGAAGCTGCTAGCCGGCAATTCTCTGCCTGGTTCTACCCGCTGCCCGGAACGCTACGCAGGGCAAAAGCGATTCTCGTCCTCCGTGCTTGCTTTTTCTCAGAAAGAGCCGTGGTGTGCGTTTTCGCCGGTAAACGCGTTTTCGGCCGAAAACGTGTACGTTTGCACTTCCCGGCCACAGGGAAGCTGCTAGCCGGGAATTCTCTGCCTGGTTCTACCCGCTGCCCGGAACACTACGCAGGGCAAAAGCGATTCTCGTCCTCCGTTCTTGCTTTTTCTCAGAAAGAGCCGTGGTGTGCGTTTTCGCCGGAAAACGCGTTTTCGGCCGAAAACGTGTACGTTTGCACTTCCCGGCCACAGGGAAGCTGCTAGCCGGGAATTCTCTGCCTGGTTCTACCCGCTGCCCGGAACGCTACGCAGGGCAAAAGCGATTCTCGTCCTCCGTGCTTGCTTTTTCTCAGAAAGAGCCGTGGTGTGCGTTTTCGCCGGAAAACGCGTTTTCGGCCGAAAACGTGTACGTTTGCACTTCCCCGCCACAGGGAAGCTGCTAGACGGGAATTCTCTGCCTGGTTCTACCCGCTGCCCGGAACGCTACGCAGGGCAAAAGCGATTCTCGTCCTCCGTGCTTGCTTTTTCTCAGAAAGAGCCGTGGTGTGCGTTTTCGCCGGAAAACGCGTTTTCGGCCGAAAACGTGTACGTTTGCACTTCCCCGCCACAGGGAAGCTGCTAGCCGGGAATTCTCTGCCTGGTTCTACCCGCTGCCCGGAACGCTACGCAGGGCAAAAGCGATTCTCGTCCTCCGTGCTTGCTTTTTCTCAGAAAGAGCCGTGGTGTGCGTTTTCGCCGGAAAACGCGTTTTCGGCCGAAAACGTGTACGTTTGCACTTCCCGGCCACAGGGAAGCTGCTAGCCGGGAATTCTCTGCCTGGTTCTACCCGCTGCCCGGAACGCTACTCAGGGCAAAAGCGATTCTCGTCCTCCGTGCTTGCTTTTTCTCAGAAAGAGCCGTGGTGTGCGTTTTCGCCGGAAAACGCGTTTTCGGCGAAAACGTGTACGTTTGCACTTCCCGGCCACAGGGAAGCTGCTAGCCGGGAATTCTCTGCCTGGTTCTACCCGCTGCCCGGAACGCTACGCAGGGCAAAAGCGATTCTCGTCCTCCGTGCTTGCTTTTTCCCAGAAAGAGCCGTGGTGTGCGTTTTCGCCGGAAAACGCGTTTTCGGCCGAAAACGTGTACGTTTGCACTTCCCGGCCACAGGGAAGCTGCTAGCCGGCAATTCTCTGCCTGGTTCTACCCGCTGCCCGGAACGCTACGCAGGGCAAAAGCGATTCTCGTCCTCCGTGCTTGCTTTTTCTCAGAAAGAGCCGTGGTGTGCGTTTTCGCCGGAAAACGCGTTTTCGGCCGAAAACGTGTACGTTTGCACTTCCCGGCCACAGGGAAGCTGCTAGCCGGCAATTCTCTGCCTGGTTCTACCCGCTGCCCGGAACGCTACGCAGGGCAAAAGCGATTCTCGTCCTCCGTGCTTGCTTTTTCTCAGAAAGAGCCGTGGTGTGCGTTTTCGCCGGTAAACGCGTTTTCGGCCGAAAACGTGTACGTTTGCACTTCCCGGCCACAGGGAAGCTGCTAGCCGGGAATTCTCTGCCTGGTTCTACCCGCTGCCCGGAACGCTACGCAGGGCAAAAGCGATTCTCGTCCTCCGTGCTTGCTTTTTCTCAGAAAGAGCCGTGGTGTGCGTTTTCGCCGGAAAACGCGTTTTCGGCCGAAAACGTGTACGTTTGCAATTCCCGGCCACAGGGAAGCTGCTAGCCGGGAATTCTCTGCCTGGTTCTACCCGCTGCCCGGAACGCTACGCAGGGCAAAAGCGATTCTCGTCCTCCGTGCTTGCTTTTTCTCAGAAAGAGCCGTGGTGTGCGTTTTCGCGGGAAAACGCGTTTTCGGCCGAAAACGTGTACGTTTGCACTTCCCCGCCACAGGGAAGCTGCTAGCCGGGAATTCGCTGCCTGGTTCTACCCGCTGCCAGGAACGCTACGCAGGGCAAAAGCGATTCTCGTCCTCCGTGCTTGCTTTTTCTCAGAAAGAGCCGTGGTGTGCGTTTTCGCGGGAAAACGCGTTTTCGGCGAAAACGTGTACGTTTGCACTTCCCGGCCACAGGGAAGCTGCTAGCCGGGAATTCTCTGCCTGGTTCTACCCGCTGCCCGGAACGCTACGCAGGGCAAAAGCGATTCTCGTCCTCCGTGCTTGCTTTTTCTCAGAAAGAGCCGTGGTGTGCGTTTTCGCCGGAAAACGCGTTTTCGGCCGAAAACGTGTACGTTTGCACTTCCCGGCCACAGGGAAGCTGCTAGCCGGGAATTCTCTGCCTGGTTCTACCCGCTGCCCGGAACACTACGCAGGGCAAAAGCGATTCTCGTCCTCCGTGCTTGCTTTTTCTCAGAAAGAGCCGTGGTGTGCGTTTTCGCCGGAAAACGCGTTTTCGGCCGAAAACGTGTACGTTTGCACTTCCCGGCCACAGGGAAGCTGCTAGCCGGGAATTCTCTGCCTGGTTCTACCCGCTGCCCGGAACACTACGCAGGGCAAAAGCGATTCTCGTCCTCCGTGCTTGCTTTTTCTCAGAAGGAGCCGTGGTGTGCGTTTTCGCCAGAAAACGCGTTTTCGGCCGAAAACGTGTACGTTTGCACTTCCCGGCCACAGGGAAGCTGCTAGCCGGGAATTCTCTGTCTGGTTCTACCCGCTGCCCGGAACGCTACGCAGGGCAAAAGCGATTCTCGTCCTCCGTGCTTGCTTTTTCTCAGAAAGAGCCGTGGTGTGCGTTTTCGCCGGAAAACGCGTTTTCGGCCGAAAACGTGTACGTTTGCACTTCCCGGCCACAGGGAAGCTGCTAGCCGGGAATTCTCTGTCTGGTTCTACCCGCTGCCCGGAACGCTACGCAGGGCAAAAGCGATTCTCGTCCTCCGTGCTTGCTTTTTCTCAGAAAGAGCCGTGGTGTGCGTTTTCGCCGGAAAACGCGTTTTCGGCCGAAAACGTGTACGTTTGCACTTCCCGGCCACAGGGAAGCTGCTAGCCGGGAATTCTCTGCCTGGTTCTACCCGCTGCCCGGAACGCTACGCAGGGCAAAAGCGATTCTCGTCCTCCGTGCTTGCTTTTTCTCAGAAAGAGCCGTGGTGTGCGTTTTCGCCGGAAAACGCGTTTTCGGCCGAAAACGTGTACGTTTGCACTTCCCCGCCACAGGGAAGCTGCTAGCCGGCAATTCGCTGCCTGGTTCTACCCGCTGCCAGGAACGCTACGCAGGGCAAAAGCGATTCTCGTCCTCCGTGCTTGCTTTTTCTCAGAAAGAGCCGTGGTGTGCGTTTTCGCCGGAAAACGCGTTTTCGGCCGAAAACGTGTACGTTTGCACTTCCCGGCCACAGGGAAGCTGCTAGCCGGGAATTCTCTGCCTGGTTCTACCCGCTGCCCGGAACGCTACTCAGGGCAAAAGCGATTCTCGTCCTCCGTGCTTGCTTTTTCTCAGAAAGAGCCGTGGTGTGCGTTTTCGCCAGAAAACGCTTTTTCGGGCCAAAACGTGTACGTTTGCACTTCCCGGCCACAGGGAAGCTGCTAGCCGGGAATTCTCTGCCTGGTTCTACCCGCTGCCCGGAACGCTACGCAGGGCAAAAGCGATTCTCGTCCTCCGTGCTTGCTTTTTCTCAGAAAGAGCCGTGGTGTGCGTTTTCGCCGGAAAACGCGTTTTCGGCCGAAAACGTGTACGTTTGCACTTCCCGGCCACAGGGAAGCTGCTAGCCGGGAATTCTCTGCCTGGTTCTACCCGCTGCCCGGAACACTACGCAGGGCAAAAGCGATTCTCGTCCTCCGTGCTTGCTTTTTCTCAGAAAGAGCCGTGGTGTGCGTTTTCGCCAGAAAACGCGTTTTCGGCCGAAAACGTGTACGTTTGCACTTCCCCGCCACAGGGAAGCTGCTAGCCGGGAATTCTCTGCCTGGTTCTACCCGCTGCCCGGAACGCTACGCAGGGCAAAAGCGATTCTCGTCCTCCGTGCTTGCTTTTTCTCAGAAAGAGCCGTGGTGTGCGTTTTCGCCGGAAAACGCGTTTTCGGCGAAAACGTGTACTTTTGCACTTCCCGGCCACAGGGAAGCTGCTAGCCGGGAATTCTCTGCCTGGTTCTACCCGCTGCCCGGAACGCTACGCAGGGCAAAAGCGATTCTCGTCCTCCGTGCTTGCTTTTTCTCAGAAAGAGCCGTGGTGTGAGTTTTCGCGGGAAAACGCGTTTTCGGCCGAAAACCTGTACGTTTGCACTTCCCGGCCACAGGGAAGCTGCTAGCCGGGAATTCTCTGCCTGGTTCTACCCGCTGCCCGGAACGCTACGCAGGGCAAAAGCGATTCTCGTCCTCCATGCTTGCTTTTTCTCAGAAAGAGCCGTGGTGTGCGTTTTCGCCTGAAAAACGCGTTTTCGGCAGAAAACGTGTACGTTTGCACTTCCCGGCCACAGGGAAGCTGCTAGCCGGGAATTCTCTGCCTGGTTCTACCCGCTGCCCGGAACGCTACGCAGGGCAAAAGCGATTCTCGTCCTCCGTGCTTGCTTTTTCTCAGAAAGAGCCGTGGTGTGCGTTTTCGCCGGAAAACGCGTTTTCGGCCGAAAACGTGTACGTTTGCACTTCCCGGCCACAGGGAAGCTGCTAGCCGGCAATTCTCTGCCTGGTTCTACCCGCTGCCCGGAACGCTACGCAGGGCAAAAGCGATTCTCGTCCTCCGTGCTTGCTTTTTCTCAGAAAGAGCCGTGGTGTGCGTTTTCGCCGGTAAACGCGTTTTCGGCCGAAAACGTGTACGTTTGCACTTCCCGGCCACAGGGAAGCTGCTAGCCGGGAATTCTCTGCCTGGTTCTACCCGCTGCCCGGAACACTACGCAGGGCAAAAGCGATTCTCGTCCTCCGTTCTTGCTTTTTCTCAGAAAGAGCCGTGGTGTGCGTTTTCGCCGGAAAACGCGTTTTCGGCCGAAAACGTGTACGTTTGCACTTCCCGGCCACAGGGAAGCTGCTAGCCGGGAATTCTCTGCCTGGTTCTACCCGCTGCCCGGAACGCTACGCAGGGCAAAAGCGATTCTCGTCCTCCGTGCTTGCTTTTTCTCAGAAAGAGCCGTGGTGTGCGTTTTCGCCGGAAAACGCGTTTTCGGCCGAAAACGTGTACGTTTGCACTTCCCCGCCACAGGGAAGCTGCTAGACGGGAATTCTCTGCCTGGTTCTACCCGCTGCCCGGAACGCTACGCAGGGCAAAAGCGATTCTCGTCCTCCGTGCTTGCTTTTTCTCAGAAAGAGCCGTGGTGTGCGTTTTCGCCGGAAAACGCGTTTTCGGCCGAAAACGTGTACGTTTGCACTTCCCCGCCACAGGGAAGCTGCTAGCCGGGAATTCTCTGCCTGGTTCTACCCGCTGCCCGGAACGCTACGCAGGGCAAAAGCGATTCTCGTCCTCCGTGCTTGCTTTTTCTCAGAAAGAGCCGTGGTGTGCGTTTTCGCCGGAAAACGCGTTTTCGGCCGAAAACGTGTACGTTTGCACTTCCCGGCCACAGGGAAGCTGCTAGCCGGGAATTCTCTGCCTGGTTCTACCCGCTGCCCGGAACGCTACTCAGGGCAAAAGCGATTCTCGTCCTCCGTGCTTGCTTTTTCTCAGAAAGAGCCGTGGTGTGCGTTTTCGCCGGAAAACGCGTTTTCGGCGAAAACGTGTACGTTTGCACTTCCCGGCCACAGGGAAGCTGCTAGCCGGGAATTCTCTGCCTGGTTCTACCCGCTGCCCGGAACGCTACGCAGGGCAAAAGCGATTCTCGTCCTCCGTGCTTGCTTTTTCCCAGAAAGAGCCGTGGTGTGCGTTTTCGCCGGAAAACGCGTTTTCGGCCGAAAACGTGTACGTTTGCACTTCCCGGCCACAGGGAAGCTGCTAGCCGGCAATTCTCTGCCTGGTTCTACCCGCTGCCCGGAACGCTACGCAGGGCAAAAGCGATTCTCGTCCTCCGTGCTTGCTTTTTCTCAGAAAGAGCCGTGGTGTGCGTTTTCGCCGGAAAACGCGTTTTCGGCCGAAAACGTGTACGTTTGCACTTCCCGGCCACAGGGAAGCTGCTAGCCGGCAATTCTCTGCCTGGTTCTACCCGCTGCCCGGAACGCTACGCAGGGCAAAAGCGATTCTCGTCCTCCGTGCTTGCTTTTTCTCAGAAAGAGCCGTGGTGTGCGTTTTCGCCGGTAAACGCGTTTTCGGCCGAAAACGTGTACGTTTGCACTTCCCGGCCACAGGGAAGCTGCTAGCCGGGAATTCTCTGCCTGGTTCTACCCGCTGCCCGGAACGCTACGCAGGGCAAAAGCGGTTCTCGTCCTCCGTGCTTGCTTTTTCTCAGAAAGAGCCGTGGTGTGCGTTTTCGCCGGAAAACGCGTTTTCGGCCGAAAACGTGTACGTTTGCACTTCCCGGCCACAGGGAAGCTGCTAGCCGGGAATTCTCTGCCTGGTTCTACCCGCTGCCCGGAACGCTACGCAGGGCAAAAGCGATTCTCGTCCTCCGTGCTTGCTTTTTCTCAGAAAGAGCCGTGGTGTGCGTTTTCGCGGGAAAACGCGTTTTCGGCCGAAAACGTGTACGTTTGCACTTCCCCGCCACAGGGAAGCTGCTAGCCGGGAATTCGCTGCCTGGTTCTACCCGCTGCCAGGAACGCTACGCAGGGCAAAAGCGATTCTCGTCCTCCGTGCTTGCTTTTTCTCAGAAAGAGCCGTGGTGTGCGTTTTCGCGGGAAAACGCGTTTTCGGCGAAAACGTGTACGTTTGCACTTCCCGGCCACAGGGAAGCTGCTAGCCGGGAATTCTCTGCCTGGTTCTACCCGCTGCCCGGAACGCTACGCAGGGCAAAAGCGATTCTCGTCCTCCGTGCTTGCTTTTTCTCAGAAAGAGCCGTGGTGTGCGTTTTCGCCGGAAAACGCGTTTTCGGCCGAAAACGTGTACGTTTGCACTTCCCGGCCACAGGGAAGCTGCTAGCCGGGAATTCTCTGCCTGGTTCTACCCGCTGCCCGGAACACTACGCAGGGCAAAAGCGATTCTCGTCCTCCGTGCTTGCTTTTTCTCAGAAAGAGCCGTGGTGTGCGTTTTCGCCGGAAAACGCGTTTTCGGCCGAAAACGTGTACGTTTGCACTTCCCGGCCACAGGGAAGCTGCTAGCCGGGAATTCTCTGCCTGGTTCTACCCGCTGCCCGGAACACTACGCAGGGCAAAAGCGATTCTCGTCCTCCGTGCTTGCTTTTTCTCAGAAGGAGCCGTGGTGTGCGTTTTCGCCAGAAAACGCGTTTTCGGCCGAAAACGTGTACGTTTGCACTTCCCGGCCACAGGGAAGCTGCTAGCCGGGAATTCTCTGTCTGGTTCTACCCGCTGCCCGGAACGCTACGCAGGGCAAAAGCGATTCTCGTCCTCCGTGCTTGCTTTTTCTCAGAAAGAGCCGTGGTGTGCGTTTTCGCCGGAAAACGCGTTTTCGGCCGAAAACGTGTACGTTTGCACTTCCCGGCCACAGGGAAGCTGCTAGCCGGGAATTCTCTGTCTGGTTCTACCCGCTGCCCGGAACGCTACGCAGGGCAAAAGCGATTCTCGTCCTCCGTGCTTGCTTTTTCTCAGAAAGAGCCGTGGTGTGCGTTTTCGCCGGAAAACGCGTTTTCGGCCGAAAACGTGTACGTTTGCACTTCCCGGCCACAGGGAAGCTGCTAGCCGGGAATTCTCTGCCTGGTTCTACCCGCTGCCCGGAACGCTACGCAGGGCAAAAGCGATTCTCGTCCTCCGTGCTTGCTTTTTCTCAGAAAGAGCCGTGGTGTGCGTTTTCGCCGGAAAACGCGTTTTCGGCCGAAAACGTGTACGTTTGCACTTCCCCGCCACAGGGAAGCTGCTAGCCGGCAATTCGCTGCCTGGTTCTACCCGCTGCCAGGAACGCTACGCAGGGCAAAAGCGATTCTCGTCCTCCGTGCTTGCTTTTTCTCAGAAAGAGCCGTGGTGTGCGTTTTCGCCGGAAAACGCGTTTTCGGCCGAAAACGTGTACGTTTGCACTTCCCCGCCACAGGGAAGCTGCTAGCCGGGAATTCTCTGCCTGGTTCTACCCGCTGCCAGGAACGCTACGCAGGGCAAAAGCGATTCTCGTCCTCCGTGCTTGCTTTTTCTCAGAAAGAGCCGTGGTGTGCGTTTTCGCCAGAAAACGCTTTTTCGGGCCAAAACGTGTACGTTTGCACTTCCCGGCCACAGGGAAGCTGCTAGCCGGGAATTCTCTGCCTGGTTCTACCCGCTGCCCGGAACGCTACGCAGGGCAAAAGCGATTCTCGTCCTCCGTGCTTGCTTTTTCTCAGAAAGAGCCGTGGTGTGCGTTTTCGCCGGAAAACGCGTTTTCGGCCGAAAACGTGTACGTTTGCACTTCCCGGCCACAGGGAAGCTGCTAGCCGGGAATTCTCTGCCTGGTTCTACCCGCTGCCCGGAACACTACGCAGGGCAAAAGCGATTCTCGTCCTCCGTGCTTGCTTTTTCTCAGAAAGAGCCGTGGTGTGCGTTTTCGCCAGAAAACGCGTTTTCGGCCGAAAACGTGTACGTTTGCACTTCCCCGCCACAGGGAAGCTGCTAGCCGGGAATTCTCTGCCTGGTTCTACCCGCTGCCCGGAACGCTACGCAGGGCAAAAGCGATTCTCGTCCTCCGTGCTTGCTTTTTCTCAGAAAGAGCCGTGGTGTGCGTTTTCGCCGGAAAACGCGTTTTCGGCGAAAACGTGTACTTTTGCACTTCCCGGCCACAGGGAAGCTGCTAGCCGGGAATTCTCTGCCTGGTTCTACCCGCTGCCCGGAACGCTACGCAGGGCAAAAGCGATTCTCGTCCTCCGTGCTTGCTTTTTCTCAGAAAGAGCCGTGGTGTGAGTTTTCGCGGGAAAACGCGTTTTCGGCCGAAAACCTGTACGTTTGCACTTCCCGGCCACAGGGAAGCTGCTAGCCGGGAATTCTCTGCCTGGTTCTACCCGCTGCCCGGAACGCTACGCAGGGCAAAAGCGATTCTCGTCCTCCATGCTTGCTTTTTCTCAGAAAGAGCCGTGGTGTGCGTTTTCGCCTGAAAAACGCGTTTTCGGCCGAAAACGTGTACGTTTGCACTTCCCGGCCACAGGGAAGCTGCTAGCCGGGAATTCTCTGCCTGGTTCTACCCGCTGCCCGGAACGCTACGCAGGGCAAAAGCGATTCTCGTCCTCCGTGCTTGCTTTTTCTCAGAAAGAGCCGTGGTGTGCGTTTTCGCCGGAAAACGCGTTTTCGGCCGAAAACGTGTACGTTTGCAATTCCCGGCCACAGGGAAGCTGCTAGCCGGGAATTCTCTGCCTGGTTCTACCCGCTGCCCGGAACGCTACGCAGGGCAAAAGCGATTCTCGTCCTCCGTGCTTGCTTTTTCTCAGAAAGAGCCGTGGTGTGCGTTTTCGCCGGAAAACGCGTTTTCGGCCGAAAACGTGTACGTTTGCACTTCCCCGCCACAGGGAAGCTGCTAGACGGGAATTCTCTGCCTGGTTCTACCCGCTGCCCGGAACGCTACGCAGGGCAAAAGCGATTCTCGTCCTCCGTGCTTGCTTTTTCTCAGAAAGAGCCGTGGTGTGCGTTTTCGCCGGAAAACGCGTTTTTGGCCGAAAACGTGTACGTTTGCACTTCCCCGCCACAGGGAAGCTGCTAGCCGGGAATTCTCTGCCTGGTTCTACCCGCTGCCCGGAACGCTACGCAGGGCAAAAGCGATTCTCGTCCTCCGTGCTTGCTTTTTCTCAGAAAGAGCCGTGGTGTGCGTTTTCGCCGGAAAACGCGTTTTCACGGAAAACGTGTACGTTTGCACTTCCCGGCCACAGGGAAGCTGCTAGCCTGGAATTCTCTGCCTGGTTCTACCCGCTGCCCGGAACGCTACGCAGGGCAAAAGCGATTCTCGTCCTCCGTGCTTGCTTTTTCTCAGAAAGAGCCGTGGTGTGCGTTTTCGCGGGAAAACGCGTTTTCGGCCGAAAACCTGTACGTTTGCACTTCCCGGCCACAGGGAAGCTGCTAGCCGGGAATTCTCTGCCTGGTTCTACCCGCTGCCCGGAACGCTACGCAGGGCAAAAGCGATTCTCGTCCTCCGTGCTTGCTTTTTCTCAGAAAGAGCCGTGGTGTGCGTTTTCGCCGGAAAACGCGTTTTCGGCCGAAAACGTGTACGTTTGCACTTCCCGGCCACAGGGAAGCTGCTAGCCGGCAATTCTCTGCCTGGTTCTACCCGCTGCCCGGAACACTACGCAGGGCAAAAGCGATTCTCGTCCTCCGTGCTTGCTTTTTCTCAGAAAGAGCCGTGGTGTGCGTTTTCGCCAGAAAACGCGTTTTCGGCCGAAAACGTGTACGTTTGCACTTCCCGGCCACAGGGAAGCTGCTAGCCGGGAATTCTCTGCCTGGTTCTACCCGCTGCCCGGAACGCTACGCAGGGCAAAAGCGATTCTCGTCCTCCGTGCTTGCTTTTTCTCAGAAAGAGCCGTGGTGTGCGTTTTCGCCGGAAAACGCGTTTTCGGCCGAAAACGTGTACGTTTGCACTTTCCGGCCACAGGGCAGCTGCTAGCCGGGAATTCTCTGCCCGGTTCTACCCGCTGCCCGGAACGCTACGCAGGGCAAAAGCGATTCTCTTCCTCCGTGCTTGCTTTTTCTCAGAAAGAGCCGTGGTGTGCGTTTTCGCCGGAAAACGCGTTTTCGGCCGAAAACGTGTACGTTTGCAATTCCCCGCCACAGGGAAGCTGCTAGCCGGGAATTCGCTGCCTGGTTCTACCCGCTGCCAGGAACGCTACGCAGGGCAAAAGCGATTCTCGTCCTCCGTGCTTGCTTTTTCTCAGAAAGAGCCGTGGTGTGCGTTTTCGCGGGAAAACGCGTTTTCGGCGAAAACGTGTACGTTTGCACTTCCCGGCCACAGGGAAGCTGCTAGCCGGGAATTCTCTGCCTGGTTCTACCCGCTGCCCGGAACGCTACGCAGGGCAAAATCGATTCTCGTCCTCCGTGCTTGCTTTTTCTCAGAAAGAGCCGTGGTGTGCGTTTTCGCGGGAAAACGCGTTTTCGGCCGAAAACGTGTACGTTTGCACTTCCCGGCCACAGGGAAGCTGCTAGCCGGGAATTCTCTGCCTGGTTCTACCCGCTGCCCGGAACACTACGCAGGGCAAAAGCGATTCTCGTCCTCCGTGCTTGCTTTTTCTCAGAAAGAGCCGTGGTGTGCGTTTTCGCCGGAAAACGCGTTTTCGGCCGAAAACGTGTACGTTTGCACTTCCCCGCCACAGGGAAGCTGCTAGCCGGGAATTCTCTGCCTGGTTCTACCCGCTGCCCGGAACGCTACGCAGGGCAAAAGCGATTCTCGTCCTCCGTGCTTGCTTTTTCTCAGAAAGAGCCGTGGTGTGCGTTTCCGCCGGAAAACGCGTTTTCGGCGAAAACGTGTACATTTGCACTTCCCGGCCACAGGGAAGCTGCTAGCCGGGAATTCTCTGCCTGGTTCTACCCGCTGCCCGGAACACTACGCAGGGCAAAAGCGATTCTCGTCCTCCGTGCTTGCTTTTTCTCAGAAAGAGCCGTGGTGTGCGTTTTCGTCAGAAAACGCGTTTTCGGCCGAAAACGTGTTCGTTTGCACTTCCCCGCCACAGGGAAGCTGCTAGCCGGGAATTCTCTGCCTGGTTCTACCCGCTGCCCGGAACACTACGCAGGGCAAAAGCGATTCTCGTCCTCCGTGCTTGCTTTTTCTCAGAAAGAGCCGTGGTGTGCGTTTTCGCCGGAAAACGCGTTTTCGGCCGAAAACGTGTACGTTTGCACTTCCCGGCCACAGGGAAGCTGCTAGCCGGGAATTCTCTGCCTGGTTCTACCCGCTGCCCGGAACGCTACGCAGGGCAAAAGCGATTCTCGTCCTCCGTGCTTGCTTTTTCTCAGAAAGAGCCGTGGTGTGCGTTTTCACCGGAAAACGCGTTTTCGGCCGAAAACGTGTACGTTTGCACTTCCCCGCCACAGGGAAGCTGCTAGCCGGGAATTCTCTGCCTGGTTCTACCCGCTGCCCGGAACGCTACGCAGGGCAAAAGCGATTCTCGTCCTCCGTGCTTGCTTTTTCTCAGAAAGAGCCGTGGTGTGCGTTTTCGCCGGAAAACGCGTTTTCGGCCGAAAACGTGTACGTTTGCACTTCCCGGCCACAGGGAAGCTGCTAGCCGGGAATTCTCTGCCTGGTTCTACCCGCTGCCCGGAACGCTACGCAGGGCAAAAGCGATTCTCGTCCTCCGTGCTTGCTTTTTCTCAGAAAGAGCCGTGGTGTGCGTTTTCGCCGGAAAACGCGTTTTCGGCTGAAAACGTGTACGTTTGCACTTCCCGGCCACAGGGAAGCTGCTAGCCGGGAATTCTCTGCCTGGTTCTACCCGCTGCCCGGAACACTACGCAGGGCAAAAGCGATTCTCGTCCTCCGTTCTTGCTTTTTCTCAGAAAGAGCCGTGGTGTGCGTTTTCGCCGGAAAACGCGTTTTCGGCCGAAAACGTGTACGTTTGCACTTCCCGGCCACAGGGAAGCTGCTAGCCGGGAATTCTCTGCCTGGTTCTACCCGCTGCCCGGAACGCTACGCAGGGCAAAAGCGATTCTCGTCCTCCGTGCTTGCTTTTTCTCAGAAAGAGCCGTGGTGTGCGTTTTCGCCGGAAAACGCGTTTTCGGCCGAAAACGTGTACGTTTGCACTTCCCCGCCACAGGGAAGCTGCTAGACGGGAATTCTCTGCCTGGTTCTACCCGCTGCTCCGAACGCTACGCAGGGCAAAAGCGGTTCTCGTCCTCCGTGCTTGCTTTTTCTCAGAAAGAGCCGTGGTGTGCGTTTTCGCCGGAAAACGCGTTTTCGGCCGAAAACGTGTACGTTTGCACTTCCCCGCCACAGGGAAGCTGCTAGCCGGGAATTCTCTGCCTGGTTCTACCCGCTGCCCGGAACGCTACGCAGGGCAAAAGCGATTCTCGTCCTCCGTGCTTGCTTTTTCTCAGAAAGAGCCGTGGTGTGCGTTTCCGCCGGAAAACGCGTTTTCGGCGAAAACGTGTAAATTTGCACTTCCCGGCCACAGGGAAGCTGCTAGCCGGGAATTCTCTGCCTGGTTCTACCCGCTGCCCGGAACACTACGCAGGGCAAAAGCGATTCTCGTCCTCCGTGCTTGCTTTTTCTCAGAAAGAGCCGTGGTGTGCGTTTTCGCCGGAAAACGCGTTTTCGGCCGAAAACGTGTACGTTTGCACTTCCCGGCCACAGGGAAGCTGCTAGCCGGCAATTCTCTGCCTGGTTCTACCCGCTGCCCGGAACACTACGCAGGGCAAAAGCGATTCTCGTCCTCCGTGCTTGCTTTTTCTCAGAAAGAGCCGTGGTGTGCGTTTTCGCCAGAAAACGCGTTTTCGGCCGAAAACGTGTACGTTTGCACTTCCCGGCCACAGGGAAGCTGCTAGCCGGGAATTCTCTGCCTGGTTCTACCCGCTGCCCGGAACGCTACGCAGGGCAAAAGCGATTCTCGTCCTCCGTGCTTGCTTTTTCTCAGAAAGAGCCGTGGTGTGCGTTTTCGCCGGAAAACGCGTTTTCGGCCGAAAACGTGTACGTTTGCACTTTCCGGCCACAGGGCAGCTGCTAGCCGGGAATTCTCTGCCCGGTTCTACCCGCTGCCCGGAACGCTACGCAGGGCAAAAGCGATTCTCTTCCTCCGTGCTTGCTTTTTCTCAGAAAGAGCCGTGGTGTGCGTTTTCGCCGGAAAACGCGTTTTCGGCCGAAAACGTGTACGTTTGCAATTCCCCGCCACAGGGAAGCTGCTAGCCGGGAATTCGCTGCCTGGTTCTACCCGCTGCCAGGAACGCTACGCAGGGCAAAAGCGATTCTCGTCCTCCGTGCTTGCTTTTTCTCAGAAAGAGCCGTGGTGTGCGTTTTCGCGGGAAAACGCGTTTTCGGCGAAAACGTGTACGTTTGCACTTCCCGGCCACAGGGAAGCTGCTAGCCGGGAATTCTCTGCCTGGTTCTACCCGCTGCCCGGAACGCTACGCAGGGCAAAATCGATTCTCGTCCTCCGTGCTTGCTTTTTCTCAGAAAGAGCCGTGGTGTGCGTTTTCGCGGGAAAACGCGTTTTCGGCCGAAAACGTGTACGTTTGCACTTCCCGGCCACAGGGAAGCTGCTAGCCGGGAATTCTCTGCCTGGTTCTACCCGCTGCCCGGAACACTACGCAGGGCAAAAGCGATTCTCGTCCTCCGTGCTTGCTTTTTCTCAGAAAGAGCCGTGGTGTGCGTTTTCGCCGGAAAACGCGTTTTCGGCCGAAAACGTGTACGTTTGCACTTCCCCGCCACAGGGAAGCTGCTAGCCGGGAATTCTCTGCCTGGTTCTACCCGCTGCCCGGAACGCTACGCAGGGCAAAAGCGATTCTCGTCCTCCGTGCTTGCTTTTTCTCAGAAAGAGCCGTGGTGTGCGTTTCCGCCGGAAAACGCGTTTTCGGCGAAAACGTGTACATTTGCACTTCCCGGCCACAGGGAAGCTGCTAGCCGGGAATTCTCTGCCTGGTTCTACCCGCTGCCCGGAACACTACGCAGGGCAAAAGCGATTCTCGTCCTCCGTGCTTGCTTTTTCTCAGAAAGAGCCGTGGTGTGCGTTTTCGTCAGAAAACGCGTTTTCGGCCGAAAACGTGTTCGTTTGCACTTCCCCGCCACAGGGAAGCTGCTAGCCGGGAATTCTCTGCCTGGTTCTACCCGCTGCCCGGAACACTACGCAGGGCAAAAGCGATTCTCGTCCTCCGTGCTTGCTTTTTCTCAGAAAGAGCCGTGGTGTGCGTTTTCGCCGGAAAACGCGTTTTCGGCCGAAAACGTGTACGTTTGCACTTCCCGGCCACAGGGAAGCTGCTAGCCGGGAATTCTCTGCCTGGTTCTACCCGCTGCCCGGAACGCTACGCAGGGCAAAAGCGATTCTCGTCCTCCGTGCTTGCTTTTTCTCAGAAAGAGCCGTGGTGTGCGTTTTCACCGGAAAACGCGTTTTCGGCCGAAAACGTGTACGTTTGCACTTCCCCGCCACAGGGAAGCTGCTAGCCGGGAATTCTCTGCCTGGTTCTACCCGCTGCCCGGAACGCTACGCAGGGCAAAAGCGATTCTCGTCCTCCGTGCTTGCTTTTTCTCAGAAAGAGCCGTGGTGTGCGTTTTCGCCGGAAAACGCGTTTTCGGCCGAAAACGTGTACGTTTGCACTTCCCGGCCACAGGGAAGCTGCTAGCCGGGAATTCTCTGCCTGGTTCTACCCGCTGCCCGGAACGCTACGCAGGGCAAAAGCGATTCTCGTCCTCCGTGCTTGCTTTTTCTCAGAAAGAGCCGTGGTGTGCGTTTTCGCCGGAAAACGCGTTTTCGGCTGAAAACGTGTACGTTTGCACTTCCCGGCCACAGGGAAGCTGCTAGCCGGGAATTCTCTGCCTGGTTCTACCCGCTGCCCGGAACACTACGCAGGGCAAAAGCGATTCTCGTCCTCCGTTCTTGCTTTTTCTCAGAAAGAGCCGTGGTGTGCGTTTTCGCCGGAAAACGCGTTTTCGGCCGAAAACGTGTACGTTTGCACTTCCCGGCCACAGGGAAGCTGCTAGCCGGGAATTCTCTGCCTGGTTCTACCCGCTGCCCGGAACGCTACGCAGGGCAAAAGCGATTCTCGTCCTCCGTGCTTGCTTTTTCTCAGAAAGAGCCGTGGTGTGCGTTTTCGCCGGAAAACGCGTTTTCGGCCGAAAACGTGTACGTTTGCACTTCCCCGCCACAGGGAAGCTGCTAGACGGGAATTCTCTGCCTGGTTCTACCCGCTGCTCCGAACGCTACGCAGGGCAAAAGCGGTTCTCGTCCTCCGTGCTTGCTTTTTCTCAGAAAGAGCCGTGGTGTGCGTTTTCGCCGGAAAACGCGTTTTCGGCCGAAAACGTGTACGTTTGCACTTCCCCGCCACAGGGAAGCTGCTAGCCGGGAATTCTCTGCCTGGTTCTACCCGCTGCCCGGAACGCTACGCAGGGCAAAAGCGATTCTCGTCCTCCGTGCTTGCTTTTTCTCAGAAAGAGCCGTGGTGTGCGTTTCCGCCGGAAAACGCGTTTTCGGCGAAAACGTGTAAATTTGCACTTCCCGGCCACAGGGAAGCTGCTAGCCGGGAATTCTCTGCCTGGTTCTACCCGCTGCCCGGAACACTACGCAGGGCAAAAGCGATTCTCGTCCTCCGTGCTTGCTTTTTCTCAGAAAGAGCCGTGGTGTGCGTTTTCGCCAGAAAACGCGTTTTCGGCCGAAAACGTGTACGTTTGCACTTCCCCGCCACAGGGAAGCTGCTAGCCGGGAATTCTCTGCCTGGTTCTACCCGCTGCCCGGAACACTACGCAGGGCAAAAGCGATTCTCGTCCTCCGTGCTTGCTTTTTCTCAGAAAGAGCCGTGGTGTGCGTTTTCGCCGGAAAACGCGTTTTCGGCCGAAAACGTGTACGTTTGCACTTCCCGGCCTCAGGGAAGCTGCTAGCCGGGAATTCTCTGCCTGGTTCTACCCGCTGCCCGGAACGCTACGCAGGGCAAAAGCGATTCTCGTCCTCCGTGCTTGCTTTTTCTCAGAAAGAGCCGTGGTGTGCGTTTTCGCCGGAAAACGCATTTTCGGCCGAAAACGTGTACGTTTGCACTTCCCGGCCACAGGGAAGCTGCTAGCCGGGAATTCTCTGCCTGGTTCTACCCGCTGCCCGGAACGCTACGCAGGGCAAAAGCGATTCTCGTCCTCCGTGCTTGCTTTTTCTCAGAAAGAGCCGTGGTGTGCGTTTTCGCCGGAAAACGCGTTTTCGGCCGAAAACGTGTACGTTTGCACTTCCCCGCCACAGGGAAGCTGCTAGCCGGGAATTCTCTGCCTGGTTCTACCCGCTGCCCGGAACGCTACGCAGGGCAAAAGCGATTCTCGTCCTCCGTGCTTGCTTTTTCTCAGAAAGAGCCGTGGTGTGCGTTTTCGCGGGAAAACGCGTTTTCGGCCGAAAACGTGTACGTTTGCACTTCCCCGCCACAGGGAAGCTGCTAGCCGGGAATTCTCTGCCTGGTTCTACCCGCTGCCCGGAACGCTACGCAGAGCAAAAGCGATTCTCGTCCTCCGTGCTTGCTTTTTCTCAGAAAGAGCCGTGGTGTGCGTTTTCACCGGAAAACGCGTTTTCGGCCGAAAACGTGTACGTTTGCACTTCCCCGCCACAGGGAAGCTGCTAGCCGGGAATTCTCTGTCTGGTTCTACCCGCTGCCCGGAACGCTACGCAGGGCAAAAGCGATTCTCGTCCTCCGTGCTTGCTTTTTCTCAGAAAGAGCCGTGGTGTGCGTTTTCGCCGGAAAACGCGTTTTTGGCCGAAAACGTGTACGTTTGCACTTCCCGGCCACAGGGAAGCTGCTAGCCGGGAATTCTCTGCCTGGTTCTACCCGCTGCCCGGAACGCTACGCAGGGCAAAAGCGATTCTCGTCCTCCGTGCTTGCTTTTTCTCAGAAAGAGCCGTGGTGTGCGTTTTCGCCGGAAAACGCGTTTTCGGCCGAAAACGTGTACGTTTGCACTTCCCGGCCACAGGGAAGCTGCTAGCCGGGAATTCTCTGCCTGGTTCTACCCGCTGCCCGGAACACTACGCAGGGCAAAAGCGATTCTCGTCCTCCGTTCTTGCTTTTTCTCAGAAAGAGCCGTGGTGTGCGTTTTCGCCGGAAAACGCGTTTTCGGCCGAAAACGTGTACGTTTGCACTTCCCGGCCACAGGGAAGCTGCTAGCCGGGAATTCTCTGCCTGGTTCTACCCGCTGCCCGGAACGCTACGCAGGGCAAAAGCGATTCTCGTCCTCCGTGCTTGCTTTTTCTCAGAAAGAGCCGTGGTGTGCGTTTTCGCCGGAAAACGCGTTTTCGGCCGAAAACGTGTACGTTTGCACTTCCCCGCCACAGGGAAGCTGCTAGACGGGAATTCTCTGCCTGGTTCTACCCGCTGCCCGGAACGCTACGCAGGGCAAAAGCGATTCTCGTCCTCCGTGCTTGCTTTTTCTCAGAAAGAGCCGTGGTGTGCGTTTTCGCCGGAAAACGCGTTTTCGGCCGAAAACGTGTACGTTTGCACTTCCCCGCCACAGGGAAGCTGCTAGCCGGGAATTCTCTGCCTGGTTCTACCCGCTGCCCGGAACGCTACGCAGGGCAAAAGCGATTCTCGTCCTCCGTGCTTGCTTTTTCTCAGAAAGAGCCGTGGTGTGCGTTTTCGCCGGAAAACGCGTTTTCGGCCGAAAACGTGTACGTTTGCACTTCCCGGCCACAGGGAAGCTGCTAGCCGGGAATTCTCTGCCTGGTTCTACCCGCTGCCCGGAACGCTACTCAGGGCAAAAGCGATTCTCGTCCTCCGTGCTTGCTTTTTCTCAGAAAGAGCCGTGGTGTGCGTTTTCGCCGGAAAACGCGTTTTCGGCGAAAACGTGTACGTTTGCACTTCCCGGCCACAGGGAAGCTGCTAGCCGGGAATTCTCTGCCTGGTTCTACCCGCTGCCCGGAACGCTACGCAGGGCAAAAGCGATTCTCGTCCTCCGTGCTTGCTTTTTCCCAGAAAGAGCCGTGGTGTGCGTTTTCGCCGGAAAACGCGTTTTCGGCCGAAAACGTGTACGTTTGCACTTCCCGGCCACAGGGAAGCTGCTAGCCGGGAATTCTCTGCCTGGTTCTACCCGCTGCCCGGAACGCTACGCAGGGCAAAAGCGATTCTCGTCCTCCGTGCTTGCTTTTTCTCAGAAAGAGCCGTGGTGTGCGTTTTCGCCGGAAAACGCGTTTTCGGCCGAAAACGTGTACGTTTGCACTTCCCGGCCACAGGGAAGCTGCTAGCCGGGAATTCTCTGCCTGGTTCTACCCGCTGCCCGGAACGCTACGCAGGGCAAAAGCGATTCTCGTCCTCCGTGCTTGCTTTTTCTCAGAAAGAGCCGTGGTGTGCGTTTTCGCCGGAAAACGCGTTTTCGGCCGAAAACGTGTACGTTTGCACTTCCCGGCCACAGGGAAGCTGCTAGCCGGGAATTCTCTGCCTGGTTCTACCCGCTGCCCGGAACGCTACGCAGGGCAAAAGCGATTCTCGTCCTCCGTGCTTGCTTTTTCTCAGAAAGAGCCGTGGTGTGAGTTTTCGCGGGAAAACGCGTTTTCGGCCGAAAACCTGTACGTTTGCACTTCCCGGCCACAGGGAAGCTGCTAGCCGGGAATTCTCTGCCTGGTTCTACCCGCTGCCCGGAACGCTACGCAGGGCAAAAGCGATTCTCGTCCTCCGTGCTTGCTTTTTCTCAGAAAGAGCCGTGGTGTGCGTTTTCGCCGGAAAACGCGTTTTCGGCCGAAAACGTGTACGTTTGCACTTCCCGGCCACAGGGAAGCTGCTAGCCGGGAATTCTCTGCCTGGTTCTACCCGCTGCCCGGAACACTACGCAGGGCAAAAGCGATTCTCGTCCTCCGTGCTTGCTTTTTCTCAGAAAGAGCCGTGGTGTGCGTTTTCGCCAGAAAACGCGTTTTCGGCCGAAAACGTGTACGTTTGCACTTCCCGGCCACAGGGAAGCTGCTAGCCGGGAATTCTCTGTCTGGTTCTACCCGCTGCCCGGAACGCTACGCAGGGCAAAAGCGATTCTCGTCCTCCGTGCTTGCTTTTTCTCAGAAAGAGCCGTGGTGTGCGTTTTCGCCGGAAAACGCGTTTTCGGCCGAAAACGTGTACGTTTGCACTTCCCGGCCACAGGGAAGCTGCTAGCCGGGAATTCTCTGCCTGGTTCTACCCGCTGCCCGGAACGCTACGCAGGGCAAAAGCGATTCTCGTCCTCCGTGCTTGCTTTTTCTCAGAAAGAGCCGTGGTGTGCGTTTTCGCCGGAAAACGCGTTTTCGGCCGAAAACGTGTACGTTTGCACTTCCCCGCCACAGGGAAGCTGCTAGCCGGGAATTCGCTGCCTGGTTCTACCCGCTGCCAGGAACGCTACGCAGGGCAAAAGCGATTCTCGTCCTCCGTGCTTGCTTTTTCTCAGAAAGAGCCGTGGTGTGCGTTTTCGCGAGAAAACGCGTTTTCGGCGAAAACGTGTACGTTTGCACTTCCCGGCCACAGGGAAGCTGCTAGCCGGGAATTCTCTGCCTGGTTCTACCCGCTGCCCGGAACGCTACGCAGGGCAAAAGCGATTCTCGTCCTCCGTGCTTGCTTTTTCTCAGAAAGAGCCGTGGTGTGCGTTTTCGCCGGAAAACGCGTTTTCGGCCGAAAACGTGTACGTTTGCACTTCCCGGCCACAGGGAAGCTGCTAGCCGGGAATTCTCTGCCTGGTTCTACCCGCTGCCCGGAACACTACGCAGGGCAAAAGCGATTCTCGTCCTCCGTGCTTGCTTTTTCTCAGAAAGAGCCGTGGTGTGCGTTTTCGCCGGAAAACGCGTTTTCGGCCGAAAACGTGTACGTTTGCACTTCCCGGCCACAGGGAAGCTGCTAGCCGGGAATTCTCTGCCTGGTTCTACCCGCTGCCCGGAACGCTACGCAGGGCAAAAGCGATTCTCGTCCTCCGTGCTTGCTTTTTCTCAGAAAGAGCCGTGGTGTGCGTTTTCGCCGGAAAACGCGTTTTCGGCCGAAAACGTGTACGTTTGCACTTCCCCGCCACAGGGAAGCTGCTAGCCGGGAATTCTCTGCCTGGTTCTACCCGCTGCCCGGAACGCTACGCAGGGCAAAAGCGATTCTCGTCCTCCGTGCTTGCTTTTTCTCAGAAAGAGCCGTGGTGTGCGTTTTCGCCGCAAAACGCGTTTTCGGCCGAAAACGTGTACGTTTGCACTTCCCCGCCACAGGGAAGCTGCTAGCCGGGAATTCTCTGCCTGGTTCTACCCGCTGCCCGGAACGCTACGCAGGGCAAAAGCGATTCTCGTCCTCCGTGCTTGCTTTTTCTCAGAAAGAGCCGTGGTGTGCGTTTTCGCCGGAAAACGCGTTTTCGGCCGAAAACGTGTACGTTTGCACTTCCCGGCCACAGGGAAGCTGCTAGCCGGGAATTCTCTGCCTGGTTCTACCCGCTGCCCGGAACGCTACTCAGGGCAAAAGCGATTCTCGTCCTCCGTGCTTGCTTTTTCTCAGAAAGAGCCGTGGTGTGCGTTTTCGCCGGAAAACGCGTTTTCGGCGAAAACGTGTACGTTTGCACTTCCCGGCCACAGGGAAGCTGCTAGCCGGGAATTCTCTGCCTGGTTCTACCCGCTGCCCGGAACGCTACGCAGGGCAAAAGCGATTCTCGTCCTCCGTGCTTGCTTTTTCCCAGAAAGAGCCGTGGTGTGCGTTTTCGCCGGAAAACGCGTTTTCGGCCGAAAACGTGTACGTTTGCACTTCCCGGCCACAGGGAAGCTGCTAGCCGGCAATTCTCTGCCTGGTTCTACCCGCTGCCCGGAACGCTACGCAGGGCAAAAGCGATTCTCGTCCTCCGTGCTTGCTTTTTCTCAGAAAGAGCCGTGGTGTGCGTTTTCGCCGGTAAACGCGTTTTCGGCCGAAAACGTGTACGTTTGCACTTCCCGGCCACAGGGAAGCTGCTAGCCGGGAATTCTCTGCCTGGTTCTACCCGCTGCCCGGAACACTACGCAGGACAAAAGCGATTCTCGTCCTCCGTTCTTGCTTTTTCTCAGAAAGAGCCGTGGTGTGCGTTTTCGCCGGAAAACGCGTTTTCGGCCGAAAACGTGTACGTTTGCACTTCCCGGCCACAGGGAAGCTGCTAGCCGGGAATTCTCTGCCTGGTTCTACCCGCTGCCCGGAACGCTACGCAGGGCAAAAGCGATTCTCGTCCTCCGTGCTTGCTTTTTCTCAGAAAGAGCCGTGGTGTGCGTTTTCGCCGGAAAACGCGTTTTCGGCCGAAAACGTGTACGTTTGCACTTCCCCGCCACAGGGAAGCTGCTAGACGGGAATTCTCTGCCTGGTTCTACCCGCTGCTCCGAACGCTACGCAGGGCAAAAGCGATTCTCGTCCTCCGTGCTTGCTTTTTCTCAGAAAGAGCCGTGGTGTGCGTTTTCGCCGGAAAACGCGTTTTCGGCCGAAAACGTGTACGTTTGCACTTCCCGGCCACAGGGAAGCTGCTAGCCGGGAATTCTCTGCCTGGTTCTACCCGCTGCCCGGAACGCTACTCAGGGCAAAAGCGATTCTCGTCCTCCGTGCTTGCTTTTTCTCAGAAAGAGCCGTGGTGTGCGTTTTCGCCGGAAAACGCGTTTTCGGCGAAAACGTGTACGTTTGCACTTCCCGGCCACAGGGAAGCTGCTAGCCGGGAATTCTCTGCCTGGTTCTACCCGCTGCCCGGAACGCTACGCAGGGCAAAAGCGATTCTCGTCCTCCGTGCTTGCTTTTTCCCAGAAAGAGCCGTGGTGTGCGTTTTCGCCGGAAAACGCGTTTTCGGCCGAAAACGTGTACGTTTGCACTTCCCGGCCACAGGGAAGCTGCTAGCCGGGAATTCTCTGCCTGGTTCTACCCGCTGCCCGGAACGCTACGCAGGGCAAAAGCGATTCTCGTCCTCCGTGCTTGCTTTTTCTCAGAAAGAGCCGTGGTGTGCGTTTTCGCCGGAAAACGCGTTTTCGGCCGAAAACGTGTACGTTTGCACTTCCCGGCCACAGGGAAGCTGCTAGCCGGGAATTCTCTGCCTGGTTCTACCCGCTGCCCGGAACGCTACGCAGGGCAAAAGCGATTCTCGTCCTCCGTGCTTGCTTTTTCTCAGAAAGAGCCGTGGTGTGCGTTTTCGCCGGAAAACGCGTTTTCGGCCGAAAACGTGTACGTTTGCACTTCCCGGCCACAGGGAAGCTGCTAGCCGGGAATTCTCTGCCTGGTTCTACCCGCTGCCCGGAACGCTACGCAGGGCAAAAGCGATTCTCGTCCTCCGTGCTTGCTTTTTCTCAGAAAGAGCCGTGGTGTGAGTTTTCGCGGGAAAACGCGTTTTCGGCCGAAAACCTGTACGTTTGCACTTCCCGGCCACAGGGAAGCTGCTAGCCGGGAATTCTCTGCCTGGTTCTACCCGCTGCCCGGAACGCTACGCAGGGCAAAAGCGATTCTCGTCCTCCGTGCTTGCTTTTTCTCAGAAAGAGCCGTGGTGTGCGTTTTCGCCGGAAAACGCGTTTTCGGCCGAAAACGTGTACGTTTGCACTTCCCGGCCACAGGGAAGCTGCTAGCCGGGAATTCTCTGCCTGGTTCTACCCGCTGCCCGGAACACTACGCAGGGCAAAAGCGATTCTCGTCCTCCGTGCTTGCTTTTTCTCAGAAAGAGCCGTGGTGTGCGTTTTCGCCAGAAAACGCGTTTTCGGCCGAAAACGTGTACGTTTGCACTTCCCGGCCACAGGGAAGCTGCTAGCCGGGAATTCTCTGTCTGGTTCTACCCGCTGCCCGGAACGCTACGCAGGGCAAAAGCGATTCTCGTCCTCCGTGCTTGCTTTTTCTCAGAAAGAGCCGTGGTGTGCGTTTTCGCCGGAAAACGCGTTTTCGGCCGAAAACGTGTACGTTTGCACTTCCCGGCCACAGGGAAGCTGCTAGCCGGGAATTCTCTGCCTGGTTCTACCCGCTGCCCGGAACGCTACGCAGGGCAAAAGCGATTCTCGTCCTCCGTGCTTGCTTTTTCTCAGAAAGAGCCGTGGTGTGCGTTTTCGCCGGAAAACGCGTTTTCGGCCGAAAACGTGTACGTTTGCA
This sequence comes from Athene noctua, assembly GCF_965140245.1. Classification (NCBI taxonomy): domain Eukaryota; kingdom Metazoa; phylum Chordata; class Aves; order Strigiformes; family Strigidae; genus Athene; species Athene noctua. Next base: position 85,866 of record NW_027437672.1, read on the forward strand.
CTTCCCCGCCACAGGGAAGCTGCTAGCCGGGAATTCGCTGCCTGGTTCTACCCGCTGCCAGGAACGCTACGCAGGGCAAAAGCGATTCTCGTCCTCCGTGCTTGCTTTTTCTCAGAAAGAGCCGTGGTGTGCGTTTTCGCGAGAAAACGCGTTTTCGGCGAAAACGTGTACGTTTGCACTTCCCGGCCACAGGGAAGCTGCTAGCCGGGAATTCTCTGCCTGGTTCTACCCGCTGCCCGGAACGCTACGCAGGGCAAAAGCGATTCTCGTCCTCCGTGCTTGCTTTTTCTCAGAAAGAGCCGTGGTGTGCGTTTTCGCCGGAAAACGCGTTTTCGGCCGAAAACGTGTACGTTTGCACTTCCCGGCCACAGGGAAGCTGCTAGCCGGGAATTCTCTGCCTGGTTCTACCCGCTGCCCGGAACACTACGCAGGGCAAAAGCGATTCTCGTCCTCCGTGCTTGCTTTTTCTCAGAAAGAGCCGTGGTGTGCGTTTTCGCCGGAAAACGCGTTTTCGGCCGAAAACGTGTACGTTTGCACTTCCCGGCCACAGGGAAGCTGCTAGCCGGGAATTCTCTGCCTGGTTCTACCCGCTGCCCGGAACGCTACGCAGGGCAAAAGCGATTCTCGTCCTCCGTGCTTGCTTTTTCTCAGAAAGAGCCGTGGTGTGCGTTTTCGCCGGAAAACGCGTTTTCGGCCGAAAACGTGTACGTTTGCACTTCCCCGCCACAGGGAAGCTGCTAGCCGGGAATTCTCTGCCTGGTTCTACCCGCTGCCCGGAACGCTACGCAGGGCAAAAGCGATTCTCGTCCTCCGTGCTTGCTTTTTCTCAGAAAGAGCCGTGGTGTGCGTTTTCGCCGCAAAACGCGTTTTCGGCCGAAAACGTGTACGTTTGCACTTCCCCGCCACAGGGAAGCTGCTAGCCGGGAATTCTCTGCCTGGTTCTACCCGCTGCCCGGAACGCTACGCAGGGCAAAAGCGATTCTCGTCCTCCGTGCTTGCTTTTTCTCAGAAAGAGCCGTGGTGTGCGTTTTCGCCGGAAAACGCGTTTTCGGCCGAAAACGTGTACGTTTGCACTTCCCGGCCACAGGGAAGCTGCTAGCCGGGAATTCTCTGCCTGGTTCTACCCGCTGCCCGGAACGCTACTCAGGGCAAAAGCGATTCTCGTCCTCCGTGCTTGCTTTTTCTCAGAAAGAGCCGTGGTGTGCGTTTTCGCCGGAAAACGCGTTTTCGGCGAAAACGTGTACGTTTGCACTTCCCGGCCACAGGGAAGCTGCTAGCCGGGAATTCTCTGCCTGGTTCTACCCGCTGCCCGGAACGCTACGCAGGGCAAAAGCGATTCTCGTCCTCCGTGCTTGCTTTTTCCCAGAAAGAGCCGTGGTGTGCGTTTTCGCCGGAAAACGCGTTTTCGGCCGAAAACGTGTACGTTTGCACTTCCCGGCCACAGGGAAGCTGCTAGCCGGCAATTCTCTGCCTGGTTCTACCCGCTGCCCGGAACGCTACGCAGGGCAAAAGCGATTCTCGTCCTCCGTGCTTGCTTTTTCTCAGAAAGAGCCGTGGTGTGCGTTTTCGCCGGTAAACGCGTTTTCGGCCGAAAACGTGTACGTTTGCACTTCCCGGCCACAGGGAAGCTGCTAGCCGGGAATTCTCTGCCTGGTTCTACCCGCTGCCCGGAACACTACGCAGGACAAAAGCGATTCTCGTCCTCCGTTCTTGCTTTTTCTCAGAAAGAGCCGTGGTGTGCGTTTTCGCCGGAAAACGCGTTTTCGGCCGAAAACGTGTACGTTTGCACTTCCCGGCCACAGGGAAGCTGCTAGCCGGGAATTCTCTGCCTGGTTCTACCCGCTGCCCGGAACGCTACGCAGGGCAAAAGCGATTCTCGTCCTCCGTGCTTGCTTTTTCTCAGAAAGAGCCGTGGTGTGCGTTTTCGCCGGAAAACGCGTTTTCGGCCGAAAACGTGTACGTTTGCACTTCCCCGCCACAGGGAAGCTGCTAGACGGGAATTCTCTGCCTGGTTCTACCCGCTGCTCCGAACGCTACGCAGGGCAAAAGCGATTCTCGTCCTCCGTGCTTGCTTTTTCTCAGAAAGAGCCGTGGTGTGCGTTTTCGCCGGAAAACGCGTTTTCGGCCGAAAACGTGTACGTTTGCACTTCCCCGCCACAGGGAAGCTGCTAGCCGGGAATTCTCTGCCTGGTTCTACCCGCTGCCCGGAACGCTACGCAGGGCAAAAGCGATTCTCGTCCTCCGTGCTTGCTTTTTCTCAGAAAGAGCCGTGGTGTGCGTTTTCGCCGGAAAACGCGTTTTCGGCCGAAAACGTGTACGTTTGCACTTCCCGGCCACAGGGAAGCTGCTAGCCGGGAATTCTCTGCCTGGTTCTACCCGCTGCCCGGAACGCTACTCAGGGCAAAAGCGATTCTCGTCCTCCGTGCTTGCTTTTTCTCAGAAAGAGCCGTGGTGTGCGTTTTCGCCGGAAAACGCGTTTTCGGCGAAAACGTGTACGTTTGCACTTCCCGGCCACAGGGAAGCTGCTAGCCGGGAATTCTCTGCCTGGTTCTACCCGCTGCCCGGAACGCTACGCAGGGCAAAAGCGATTCTCGTCCTCCGTGCTTGCTTTTTCCCAGAAAGAGCCGTGGTGTGCGTTTTCGCCGGAAAACGCGTTTTCGGCCGAAAACGTGTACGTTTGCACTTCCCGGCCACAGGGAAGCTGCTAGCCGGCAATTCTCTGCCTGGTTCTACCCGCTGCCCGGAACGCTACGCAGGGCAAAAGCGATTCTCGTCCTCCGTGCTTGCTTTTTCTCAGAAAGAGCCGTGGTGTGCGTTTTCGCCGGAAAACGCGTTTTCGGCCGAAAACGTGTACGTTTGCACTTCCCGGCCACAGGGAAGCTGCTAGCCGGCAATTCTCTGCCTGGTTCTACCCGCTGCCCGGAACGCTACGCAGGGCAAAAGCGATTCTCGTCCTCCGTGCTTGCTTTTTCTCAGAAAGAGCCGTGGTGTGCGTTTTCGCCGGTAAACGCGTTTTCGGCCGAAAACGTGTACGTTTGCACTTCCCGGCCACAGGGAAGCTGCTAGCCGGGAATTCTCTGCCTGGTTCTACCCGCTGCCCGGAACGCTACGCAGGGCAAAAGCGATTCTCGTCCTCCGTGCTTGCTTTTTCTCAGAAAGAGCCGTGGTGTGCGTTTTCGCCGGAAAACGCGTTTTCGGCCGAAAACGTGTACGTTTGCACTTCCCGGCCACAGGGAAGCTGCTAGCCGGGAATTCTCTGCCTGGTTCTACCCGCTGCCCGGAACGCTACGCAGGGCAAAAGCGATTCTCGTCCTCCGTGCTTGCTTTTTCTCAGAAAGAGCCGTGGTGTGCGTTTTCGCGGGAAAACGCGTTTTCGGCCGAAAACGTGTACGTTTGCACTTCCCCGCCACAGGGAAGCTGCTAGCCGGGAATTCGCTGCCTGGTTCTACCCGCTGCCAGGAACGCTACGCAGGGCAAAAGCGATTCTCGTCCTCCGTGCTTGCTTTTTCTCAGAAAGAGCCGTGGTGTGCGTTTTCGCGGGAAAACGCGTTTTCGGCGAAAACGTGTACGTTTGCACTTCCCGGCCACAGGGAAGCTGCTAGCCGGGAATTCTCTGCCTGGTTCTACCCGCTGCCCGGAACGCTACGCAGGGCAAAAGCGATTCTCGTCCTCCGTGCTTGCTTTTTCTCAGAAAGAGCCGTGGTGTGCGTTTTCGCCGGAAAACGCGTTTTCGGCCGAAAACGTGTACGTTTGCACTTCCCGGCCACAGGGAAGCTGCTAGCCGGGAATTCTCTGCCTGGTTCTACCCGCTGCCCGGAACACTACGCAGGGCAAAAGCGATTCTCGTCCTCCGTGCTTGCTTTTTCTCAGAAAGAGCCGTGGTGTGCGTTTTCGCCGGAAAACGCGTTTTCGGCCGAAAACGTGTACGTTTGCACTTCCCGGCCACAGGGAAGCTGCTAGCCGGGAATTCTCTGCCTGGTTCTACCCGCTGCCCGGAACACTACGCAGGGCAAAAGCGATTCTCGTCCTCCGTGCTTGCTTTTTCTCAGAAAGAGCCGTGGTGTGCGTTTTCGCCAGAAAACGCGTTTTCGGCCGAAAACGTGTACGTTTGCACTTCCCGGCCACAGGGAAGCTGCTAGCCGGGAATTCTCTGTCTGGTTCTACCCGCTGCCCGGAACGCTACGCAGGGCAAAAGCGATTCTCGTCCTCCGTGCTTGCTTTTTCTCAGAAAGAGCCGTGGTGTGCGTTTTCGCCGGAAAACGCGTTTTCGGCCGAAAACGTGTACGTTTGCACTTCCCGGCCACAGGGAAGCTGCTAGCCGGGAATTCTCTGTCTGGTTCTACCCGCTGCCCGGAACGCTACGCAGGGCAAAAGCGATTCTCGTCCTCCGTGCTTGCTTTTTCTCAGAAAGAGCCGTGGTGTGCGTTTTCGCCGGAAAACGCGTTTTCGGCCGAAAACGTGTACGTTTGCACTTCCCGGCCACAGGGAAGCTGCTAGCCGGGAATTCTCTGCCTGGTTCTACCCGCTGCCCGGAACGCTACGCAGGGCAAAAGCGATTCTCGTCCTCCGTGCTTGCTTTTTCTCAGAAAGAGCCGTGGTGTGCGTTTTCGCCGGAAAACGCGTTTTCGGCCGAAAACGTGTACGTTTGCACTTCCCCGCCACAGGGAAGCTGCTAGCCGGGAATTCGCTGCCTGGTTCTACCCGCTGCCAGGAACGCTACGCAGGGCAAAAGCGATTCTCGTCCTCCGTGCTTGCTTTTTCTCAGAAAGAGCCGTGGTGTGCGTTTTCGCCGGAAAACGCGTTTTCGGCCGAAAACGTGTACGTTTGCACTTCCCCGCCACAGGGAAGCTGCTAGCCGGGAATTCGCTGCCTGGTTCTACCCGCTGCCAGGAACGCTACGCAGGGCAAAAGCGATTCTCGTCCTCCGTGCTTGCTTTTTCTCAGAAAGAGCCGTGGTGTGCGTTTTCGCCAGAAAACGCTTTTTCGGGCCAAAACGTGTACGTTTGCACTTCCCGGCCACAGGGAAGCTGCTAGCCGGGAATTCTCTGCCTGGTTCTACCCGCTGCCCGGAACGCTACGCAGGGCAAAAGCGATTCTCGTCCTCCGTGCTTGCTTTTTCTCAGAAAGAGCCGTGGTGTGCGTTTTCGCCGGAAAACGCGTTTTCGGCCGAAAACGTGTACGTTTGCACTTCCCGGCCACAGGGAAGCTGCTAGCCGGGAATTCTCTGCCTGGTTCTACCCGCTGCCCGGAACACTACGCAGGGCAAAAGCGATTCTCGTCCTCCGTGCTTGCTTTTTCTCAGAAAGAGCCGTGGTGTGCGTTTTCGCCAGAAAACGCGTTTTCGGCCGAAAACGTGTACGTTTGCACTTCCCCGCCACAGGGAAGCTGCTAGCCGGGAATTCTCTGCCTGGTTCTACCCGCTGCCCGGAACGCTACGCAGGGCAAAAGCGATTCTCGTCCTCCGTGCTTGCTTTTTCTCAGAAAGAGCCGTGGTGTGCGTTTTCGCCGGAAAACGCGTTTTCGGCGAAAACGTGTACATTTGCACTTCCCGGCCACAGGGAAGCTGCTAGCCGGGAATTCTCTGCCTGGTTCTACCCGCTGCCCGGAACGCTACGCAGGGCAAAAGCGATTCTCGTCCTCCGTGCTTGCTTTTTCTCAGAAAGAGCCGTGGTGTGAGTTTTCGCGGGAAAACGCGTTTTCGGCCGAAAACCTGTACGTTTGCACTTCCCGGCCACAGGGAAGCTGCTAGCCGGGAATTCTCTGCCTGGTTCTACCCGCTGCCCGGAACGCTACGCAGGGCAAAAGCGATTCTCGTCCTCCATGCTTGCTTTTTCTCAGAAAGAGCCGTGGTGTGCGTTTTCGCCTGAAAAACGCGTTTTCGGCCGAAAACGTGTACGTTTGCACTTCCCGGCCACAGGGAAGCTGCTAGCCGGGAATTCTCTGCCTGGTTCTACCCGCTGCCCGGAACGCTACGCAGGGCAAAAGCGATTCTCGTCCTCCGTGCTTGCTTTTTCTCAGAAAGAGCCGTGGTGTGCGTTTTCGCCGGAAAACGCGTTTTCGGCCGAAAACGTGTACGTTTGCACTTTCCGGCCACAGGGCAGCTGCTAGCCGGGAATTCTCTGCCTGGTTCTACCCGCTGCCCGGAACGCTACGCAGGGCAAAAGCGATTCTCGTCCTCCGTGCTTGCTTTTTCTCAGAAAGAGCCGTGGTGTGCGTTTTCGCCGGAAAACGCGTTTTCGGCCGAAAACGTGTACGTTTGCACTTCCCGGCCACAGGGAAGCTGCTAGCCGGGAATTCTCTGCCTGGTTCTACCCGCTGCCCGGAACACTACGCAGGGCAAAAGCGATTCTCGTCCTCCGTGCTTGCTTTTTCTCAGAAAGAGCCGTGGTGTGCGTTTTCGCCAGAAAACGCGTTTTCGGCCGAAAACGTGTACGTTTGCACTTCCCCGCCACAGGGAAGCTGCTAGCCGGGAATTCTCTGCCTGGTTCTACCCGCTGCCCGGAACGCTACGCAGGGCAAAAGCGATTCTCGTCCTCCGTGCTTGCTTTTTCTCAGAAAGAGCCGTGGTGTGCGTTTTCGCCGGAAAACGCGTTTTCGGCCGAAAACGTGTACGTTTGCACTTTCCGGCCACAGGGCAGCTGCTAGCCGGGAATTCTCTGCCTGGTTCTACCCGCTGCCCGGAACGCTACGCAGGGCAAAAGCGATTCTCGTCCTCCGTGCTTGCTTTTTCTCAGAAAGAGCCGTGGTGTGCGTTTTCGCCGGAAAACGCGTTTTCGGCCGAAAACGTGTACGTTTGCACTTCCCGGCCACAGGGAAGCTGCTAGCCGGGAATTCTCTGCCTGGTTCTACCCGCTGCCCGGAACGCTACGCAGGGCAAAAGCGATTCTCGTCCTCCGTGCTTGCTTTTTCTCAGAAAGAGCCGTGGTGTGCGTTTTCGCCGGAAAACGCGTTTTCGGCCGAAAACGTGTACGTTTGCACTTCCCGGCCACAGGGAAGCTGCTAGCCGGGAATTCTCTGCCTGGTTCTACCCGCTGCCCGGAACGCTACGCAGGGCAAAAGCGATTCTCGTCCTCCGTGCTTGCTTTTTCTCAGAAAGAGCCGTGGTGTGCGTTTTCGCCGGAAAACGCGTTTTCGGCCGAAAACGTGTACGTTTGCACTTCCCGGCCACAGGGAAGCTGCTAGCCGGGAATTCTCTGCCTGGTTCTACCCGCTGCCCGGAACGCTACGCAGGGCAAAAGCGATTCTCGTCCTCCGTGCTTGCTTTTTCTCAGAAAGAGCCGTGGTGTGCGTTTTCGCCGGAAAACGCGTTTTCGGCCGAAAACGTGTACGTTTGCACTTCCCGTCCACAGGGAAGCTGCTAGCCGGGAATTCTCTGCCTGGTTCTACCCGCTGCCCGGAACGCTACGCAGGGCAAAAGCGATTCTCGTCCTCCGTGCTTGCTTTTTCTCAGAAAGAGCCGTGGTGTGCGTTTTCGCCGGAAAACGCGTTTTCGGCTGAAAACGTGTACGTTTGCACTTCCCGGCCACAGGGAAGCTGCTAGCCGGGAATTCTCTGCCTGGTTCTACCCGCTGCCCGGAACACTACGCAGGGCAAAAGCGATTCTCGTCCTCCGTTCTTGCTTTTTCTCAGAAAGAGCCGTGGTGTGCTTCTTCTCCGGAAAACGCGTTTTCGGCCGAAAACGTGTACGTTTGCACTTCCCGGCCACAGGGAAGCTGCTAGCCGGGAATTCTCTGCCTGGTTCTACCCGCTGCCCGGAACGCTACGCAGGGCAAAAGCGATTCTCGTCCTCCGTGCTTGCTTTTTCTCAGAAAGAGCCGTGGTGTGCGTTTTCGCCGGAAAACGCGTTTTCGGCCGAAAACGTGTACGTTTGCACTTCCCGGCCACAGGGCAGCTGCTAGCCGGGAATTCTCTGCCTGGTTCTACCCGCTGCCCGGAACGCTACGCAGGGCAAAAGCGATTCTCGTCCTCCGTGCTTGCTTTTTCTCAGAAAGAGCCGTGGTGTGCGTTTTCGCGGGAAAACGCGTTTTCGGCTGAAAACGTGTACGTTTGCACTTCCCGGCCACAGGGAAGCTGCTAGCCGGGAATTCTCTTCCTGGTTCTACCCGCTGCCCGGAACACTACGCAGGGCAAAAGCGATTCTCGTCCTCCGTTCTTGCTTTTTCTCAGAAAGAGCCGTGGTGTGCGTTTTCGCGGGAAAACGCGTTTTCGGCCGAAAACGTGTACGTTTGCACTTCCCGGCCACAGGGAAGCTGCTAGCCGGGAATTCTCTGCCTGGTTCTACCCGCTGCCCGGAACGCTACGCAGGGCAAAAGCGATTCTCGTCCTCCGTGCTTGCTTTTTCTCAGAAAGAGCCGTGGTGTGCGTTTTCGCCGGAAAACGCGTTTTCGGCCGAAAACGTGTACGTTTGCACTTCCCCACCACAGGGAAGCTGCTAGCCGGGAATTCTCTGCCTGGTTCTACCCGCTGCCCGGAACGCTACGCAGGGCAAAAGCGATTCTCGTCCTCCGTGCTTGCTTTTTCTCAGAAAGAGCCGTGGTGTGCGTTTTCGCCGGAAAACGCGTTTTCGGCCGAAAACGTGTACGTTTGCACTTCCCGGCCACAGGGAAGCTGCTAGCCGGGAATTCTCTGCCTGGTTCTACCCGCTGCCCGGAACGCTACGCAGGGCAAAAGCGATTCTCGTCCTCCGTGCTTGCTTTTTCTCAGAAAGAGCCGTGGTGTGCGTTTTCGCCGGAAAACGCTTTTTCGGCCGAAAACGTGTACGTTTGCACTTCCCGGCCACAGGGCAGCTGCTAGCCGGGAATTCTCTGCCTGGTTCTACCCGCTGCCCGGAACGCTACGCAGGGCAAAAGCGATTCTCGTCCTCCGTGCTTGCTTTTTCTCAGAAAGAGCCGTGGTGTGCGTTTTCGCCGGAAAACGCGTTTTCGGCCGAAAACGTGTACGTTTGCACTTCCCCGCCACAGGGAAGCTGCTAGCCGGGAATTCTCTGCCTGTTTCTACCCGCTGCCCGGAACGCTACGCAGGGCAAAAGCGATTCTCGTCCTCCGTGCTTGCTTTTTCTCAGAAAGAGCCGTTGTGTGCGTTTTCGCCGGTAAACGCGTTTTCGGCCGAAAATGTGTACGTTTGCACTTCCCGGCCACAGGGAAGCTGCTAGACGGGAATTCTCTGCCTGGTTCTACCCGCTGCTCCGAACGCTACGCAGGGCAAAAGCGATTCTCGTCCTCCGTGCTTGCTTTTTCTCAGAAAGAGCCGTGGTGTGCGTTTTCGCCGGAAAACGCGTTTTCGGCCGAAAACGTGTACGTTTGCACTTCCCCGCCACAGGGAAGCTGCTAGCCGGGAATTCTCTGCCTGGTTCTACCCGCTGCCCGGAACGCTACGCAGGGCAAAAGCGATTCTCGTCCTCCGTGCTTGCTTTTTCTCAGAAAGAGCCGTGGTGTGCATTTTCGCCGGTAAACGCGTTTTCGGCCGAAAACGTGTACGTTTGCACTTCCCGGCCACAGGGAAGCTGCTAGCCGGGAATTCTCTGCCTGGTTCTACCCGCTGCCCGGAACGCTACGCAGGGCAAAAGCGATTCTCGTCCTCCGTGCTTGCTTTTTCTCAGAAAGAGCCGTGGTGTGCGTTTTCGCCGGAAAACGCGTTTTCGGCGAAAACGTGTACGTTTGCACTTCCCGGCCACAGGGAAGCTGCTAGCCGGGAATTCTCTGCCTGGTTCTACCCGCTGCCCGGAACACTACGCAGGGCAAAAGCGATTCTCGTCCTCCGTGCTTGCTTTTTCTCAGAAAGAGCCGTGGTGTGCGTTTTCGCGGGAAAACGCGTTTCCGGCCGAAAACGTGTACGTTTGCACTTCCCGGCTACAGGGAACTGCTAGACGGGAATTCTCTGCCTGGTTCTACCCGCTGCCCGGAACGCTACGCAGGGCAAAAGCGATTCTCGTCCTCCGTGCTTGCTTTTTCCCAGAAAGAGCCGTGGTGTGCGTTTTCGCCGGAAAACGCGTTTTCGGCCGAAAACGTGTACGTTTGCACTTCCCGGCCACAGGGAAGCTGCTAGCCGGGAATTCTCTGCCTGGTTCTACCCGCTAGCCCGGAACGCTACGCAGGGCAAAAGCGGTTCTCGTGCTCCGTGCTTGCTTTTTCTCAGAAAGAGCCGTGGTGTGCGTTTTCGCCGGAAAACGTGTTTTCGGCGAAAACGTGTACATTTGCACTTCCCGGCCACAGGGAAGTTGCTAGCCGGGAATTCTCTGCCTGGTTCTACCCGCTGCCCGGAACGCTACGCAGGGCAAATTCGATTCTCGTCCTCCGTGCTTGCTTTTTCTCAGAAAGAGCCGTGGTGTGCGTTTTCGCCAGAAAACGAGTTTTCGGCCGAAAACGTGTACGTTTGCACTTCCCGGCCACAGGGAAGCTGCTAGCCGGGAATTCTCTGCCTGGTTCTACCCGCTGCCCGGAACGCTACGCAGGGCAAAATCGATTCTCGTCCTCCGTGCTTGCTTTTTCTCAGAAAGAGCCGTGGTGTGCGTTTTCGCCGGAAAACGCGTTTTCGGCCGAAAACGTGTACGTTTGCACTTCCCCGCCACAGGGAAGCTGCTAGCCGGGAATTCTCTGCCTGTTTCTACCCGCTGCCCGGAACGCTACGCAGGGCAAAAGCGATTCTCGTCCTCCGTGCTTGCTTTTTCTCAGAAAGAGCCGTGGTGTGCGTTTTCGCGGGAAAACGCGTTTTCGGCCGAAAACGTGTACGTTTGCACTTCCCCGCCACAGGGAAGCTGCTAGCCGGGAATTCTCTGCCTGGTTCTACCCGCTGCCCGGAACGCTACGCAGAGCAAAAGCGATTCTCGTCCTCCGTGCTTGCTTTTTCTCAGAAAGAGCCGTGGTGTGCGTTTTCACCGGAAAACGCGTTTTCGGCCGAAAACGTGTACGTTTGCACTTCCCCGCCACAGGGAAGCTGCTAGCCGGGAATTCTCTGCCTGGTTCTACCCGCTGCCCGGAACGCTACGCAGGGCAAAAGCGATTCTCGTCCTCCGTGCTTGCTTTTTCTCAGAAAGAGCCGTGGTGTGCGTTTTCGCCGGAAAACGCGTTTTCGGCCGAAAACGTGTACGTTTGCACTTCCCGTCCACAGGGAAGCTGCTAGCCGGGAATTCTCTGCCTGGTTCTACCCGCTGCCCGGAACGCTACGCAGGTCAAAAGCGATTCTCGTCCTCCGTGCTTGCTTTTTCTCAGAAAGAGCCGTGGTGTGCGTTTTCGCCGGAAAACGCGTTTTCGGCTGAAAACGTGTACGTTTGCACTTCCCGGCCACAGGGAAGCTGCTAGCCGGGAATTCTCTTCCTGGTTCTACCCGCTGCCCGGAACACTACGCAGGGCAAAAGCGATTCTCGTCCTCCGTGCTTGCTTTTTCTCAGAAAGAGCCGTGGTGTGCGTTTTCGCGGGAAAACGCGTTTTCGGCCGAAAACGTGTACGTTTGCACTTCCCGGCCACAGGGAAGCTGCTAGCCGGGAATTCTCTGCCTGGTTCTACCCGCTGCCCGGAACGCTACGCAGGGCAAAAGCGATTCTCGTCCTCCGTGCTTGCTTTTTCTCAGAAAGAGCCGTGGTGTGCGTTTTCGCCAGAAAACGCGTTTTCGGCCGAAAACGTGTACGTTTGCACTTCCCCACCACAGGGAAGCTGCTAGCCGGGAATTCTCTGCCTGGTTCTACCCGCTGCCCGGAACGCTACGCAGGGCAAAAGCGATTCTCGTCCTCCGTGCTTGCTTTTTCTCAGAAAGAGCCGTGGTGTGCGTTTTCGCCGGAAAACGCGTTTTCGGCCGAAAACGTGTACGTTTGCACTTCCCGGCCACAGGGAAGCTGCTAGCCGGGAATTCTCTGCCTGGTTCTACCCGCTGCCCGGAACGCTACGCAGGGCAAAAGCGATTCTCGTCCTCCGTGCTTGCTTTTTCTCAGAAAGAGCCGTGGTGTGCGTTTTCGCCGGAAAACGCGTTTTCGGCCGAAAACGTGTACGTTTGCACTTCCCGGCCACAGGGCAGCTGCTAGCCGGGAATTCTCTGCCTGGTTCTACCCGCTGCCCGGAACGCTACGCAGGGCAAAAGCGATTCTCGTCCTCCGTGCTTGCTTTTTCTCAGAAAGAGCCGTGGTGTGCGTTTTCGCCGGAAAACGCGTTTTCGGCCGAAAACGTGTACGTTTGCACTTCCCCGCCACAGGGAAGCTGCTAGCCGGGAATTCTCTGCCTGGTTCTACCCGCTGCCCGGAACGCTACGCAGGGCAAAAGCGATTCTCGTCCTCCGTGCTTGCTTTTTCTCAGAAAGAGCCGTGGTGTGCATTTTCGCCGGTAAACGCGTTTTCGGCCGAAAACGTGTACGTTTGCACTTCCCGGCCACAGGGAAGCTGCTAGCCGGGAATTCTCTGCCTGGTTCTACCCGCTGCCCGGAACGCTACGCAGGGCAAAAGCGATTCTCGTCCTCCGTGCTTGCTTTTTCTCAGAAAGAGCCGTGGTGTGCGTTTTCGCCGGAAAACGTGTTTTCGGCGAAAACGTGTACATTTGCACTTCCCGGCCACAGGGAAGTTGCTAGCCGGGAATTCTCTGCCTGGTTCTACCCGCTGCCCGGAACGCTACGCAGGGCAAATTCGATTCTCGTCCTCCGTGCTTGCTTTTTCTCAGAAAGAGCCGTGGTGTGCGTTTTCGCCAGAAAACGAGTTTTCGGCCGAAAACGTGTACGTTTGCACTTCCCGGCCACAGGGAAGCTGCTAGCCGGGAATTCTCTGCCTGGTTCTACCCGCTGCCCGGAACGCTACGCAGGGCAAAATCGATTCTCGTCCTCCGTGCTTGCTTTTTCTCAGAAAGAGCCGTGGTGTGCGTTTTCGCCGGAAAACGCGTTTTCGGCCGAAAACGTGTACGTTTGCACTTCCCCGCCACAGGGAAGCTGCTAGCCGGGAATTCTCTGCCTGTTTCTACCCGCTGCCCGGAACGCTACGCAGGGCAAAAGCGATTCTCGTCCTCCGTGCTTGCTTTTTCTCAGAAAGAGCCGTGGTGTGCGTTTTCGCGGGAAAACGCGTTTTCGGCCGAAAACGTGTACGTTTGCACTTCCCCGCCACAGGGAAGCTGCTAGCCGGGAATTCTCTGCCTGGTTCTACCCGCTGCCCGGAACGCTACGCAGAGCAAAAGCGATTCTCGTCCTCCGTGCTTGCTTTTTCTCAGAAAGAGCCGTGGTGTGCGTTTTCACCGGAAAACGCGTTTTCGGCCGAAAACGTGTACGTTTGCACTTCCCCGCCACAGGGAAGCTGCTAGCCGGGAATTCTCTGCCTGGTTCTACCCGCTGCCCGGAACGCTACGCAGGGCAAAAGCGATTCTCGTCCTCCGTGCTTGCTTTTTCTCAGAAAGAGCCGTGGTGTGCGTTTTCGCCGGAAAACGCGTTTTCGGCCGAAAACGTGTACGTTTGCACTTCCCGGCCACAGGGAAGCTGCTAGCCGGGAATTCTCTGCGTGGTTCTACCCGCTGCCCGGAACGCTACGCAGGTCAAAAGCGATTCTCGTCCTCCGTGCTTGCTTTTTCTCAGAAAGAGCCGTGGTGTGCGTTTTCGCCGGAAAACGCGTTTTCGGCTGAAAACGTGTACGTTTGCACTTCCCGGCCACAGGGAAGCTGCTAGCCGGGAATTCTCTGCCTGGTTCTACCCGCTGCCCGGAACACTACGCAGGGCAAAAGCGATTCTCGTCCTCCGTTCTTGCTTTTTCTCAGAAAGAGCCGTGGTGTGCGTTTTCGCCGGAAAACGCGTTTTCGGCCGAAAACGTGTACGTTTGCACTTCCCGGCCACAGGGAAGCTGCTAGCCGGGAATTCTCTGCCTGGTTCTACCCGCTGCCCGGAACGCTACGCAGGGCAAAAGCGATTCTCGTCCTCCGTGCTTGCTTTTTCTCAGAAAGAGCCGTGGTGTGCGTTTTCGCCGGAAAACGCGTTTTCGGCCGAAAACGTGTACGTTTGCACTTCCCGGCCACAGGGCAGCTGCTAGCCGGGAATTCTCTGCCTGGTTCTACCCGCTGCCCGGAACGCTACGCAGGGCAAAAGCGATTCTCGTCCTCCGTGCTTGCTTTTTCTCAGAAAGAGCCGTGGTGTGCGTTTTCGCCGGAAAACGCGTTTTCGGCTGAAAACGTGTACGTTTGCACTTCCCGGCCACAGGGAAGCTGCTAGCCGGGAATTCTCTTCCTGGTTCTACCCGCTGCCCGGAACACTACGCAGGGCAAAAGCGATTCTCGTCCTCCGTGCTTGCTTTTTCTCAGAAAGAGCCGTGGTGTGCGTTTTCGCGGGAAAACGCGTTTTCGGCCGAAAACGTGTACGTTTGCACTTCCCGGCCACAGGGAAGCTGCTAGCCGGGAATTCTCTGCCTGGTTCTACCCGCTGCCCGGAACGCTACGCAGGGCAAAAGCGATTCTCGTCCTCCGTGCTTGCTTTTTCTCAGAAAGAGCCGTGGTGTGCGTTTTCGCCGGAAAACGCGTTTTCGGCCGAAAACGTGTACGTTTGCACTTCCCCACCACAGGGAAGCTGCTAGCCGGGAATTCTCTGCCTGGTTCTACCCGCTGCCCGGAACGCTACGCAGGGCAAAAGCGATTCTCGTCCTCCGTGCTTGCTTTTTCTCAGAAAGAGCCGTGGTGTGCGTTTTCGCCGGAAAACGCGTTTTCGGCCGAAAACGTGTACGTTTGCACTTCCCGGCCACAGGGAAGCTGCTAGCCGGGAATTCTCTGCCTGGTTCTACCCGCTGCCCGGAACGCTACGCAGGGCAAAAGCGATTCTCGTCCTCCGTGCTTGCTTTTTCTCAGAAAGAGCCGTGGTGTGCGTTTTCGCCGGAAAACGCGTTTTCGGCCGAAAACGTGTACGTTTGCACTTCCCGGCCACAGGGCAGCTGCTAGCCGGGAATTCTCTGCCTGGTTCTACCCGCTGCCCGGAACGCTACGCAGGGCAAAAGCGATTCTCGTCCTCCGTGCTTGCTTTTTCTCAGAAAGAGCCGTGGTGTGCGTTTTCGCCGGAAAACGCGTTTTCGGCCGAAAACGTGTACGTTTGCACTTCCCCGCCACAGTGAAGCTGCTAGCCGGGAATTCTCTGCCTGTTTCTACCCCCTGCCCGGAACGCTACACAGGGCAAAAGCGATTCTCGTCCTCCGTGCTTGCTTTTTCTCAGAAAGAGCCGTTGTGTGCGTTTTCGCCGGTAAACGCGTTTTCGGCCGAAAATGTGTACGTTTGCACTTCCCGGCCACAGGGAAGCTGCTAGACGGGAATTCTCTGCCTGGTTCTACCCGCTGCTCCGAACGCTACGCAGGGCAAAAGCGATTCTCGTCCTCCGTGCTTGCTTTTTCTCAGAAAGAGCCGTGGTGTGCGTTTTCGCCGGAAAACGCGTTTTCGGCCGAAAACGTGTACGTTTGCACTTCCCCGCCACAGGGAAGCTGCTAGCCGGGAATTCTCTGCCTGGTTCTACCCGCTGCCCGGAACGCTACGCAGGGCAAAAGCGATTCTCGTCCTCCGTGCTTGCTTTTTCTCAGAAAGAGCCGTGGTGTGCATTTTCGCCGGTAAACGCGTTTTCGGCCGAAAACGTGTACGTTTGCACTTCCCGGCCACAGGGAAGCTGCTAGCCGGGAATTCTCTGCCTGGTTCTACCCGCTGCCCGGAACGCTACGCAGGGCAAAAGCGATTCTCGTCCTCCGTGCTTGTTTTTTCTCAGAAAGAGCCGTGGTGTGCGTTTTCGCCGGAAAACGCGTTTTCGGCGAAAACGTGTACGTTTGCACTTCCCGGCCACAGGGAAGCTGCTAGCCGGGAATTCTCTGCCTGGTTCTACCCGCTGCTCGGAACACTACGCAGGGCAAAAGCGATTCTCGTCCTCCGTGCTTGCTTTTTCTCAGAAAGAGCCGTGGTGTGCGTTTTCGCCAGAAAACGCGTTTTCGGCCGAAAACGTGTACGTTTGCACTTCCCCGCCACAGGGAAGCTGCTAGCCGGGAATTCTCTGCCTGGTTCTACCCGCTGCCCGGAACGCTACGCAGGGCAAAAGCGATTCTCGTCCTCCGTGCTTGCTTTTTCTCAGAAAGAGCCGTGGTGTGCGTTTTCGCGGGAAAACGCGTTTCCGGCCGAAAACGTGTACGTTTGCACTTCCCGGCTACAGGGAACTGCTAGACGGGAATTCTCTGCCTGGTTCTACCCGCTGCCCGGAACGCTACGCAGGGCAAAAGCGATTCTCGTCCTCCGTGCTTGCTTTTTCCCAGAAAGAGCCGTGGTGTGCGTTTTCGCCGGAAAACGCGTTTTCGGCCGAAAACGTGTACGTTTGCACTTCCCGGCCACAGGGAAGCTGCTAGCCGGGAATTCTCTGCCTGGTTCTACCCGCTGCCCGGAACGCTACGCAGGGCAAAAGCGATTCTCGTCCTCCGTGCTTGCTTTCTCTCAGAAAGAGCCGTGGTGTGCGTTTTCACCGGTAAATGCGTTTTGGGCCGAAAACGTGTACGTTTGCACTTCCCGGCCACAGGGAAGCTGCTAGCCGGGAACTCTCTGCCTGGTTCTACCCGCTGCCCGGAACGCTACGCAGGGCAAAAGCGGTTCTCGTGCTCCGTGCTTGCTTTTTCTCAGAAAGAGCCGTGGTGTGCGTTTTCGCCGGAAAACGTGTTTTCGGCGAAAACGTGTACATTTGCACTTCCCGGCCACAGGGAAGTTGCTAGCCGGGAATTCTCTGCCTGGTTCTACCCGCTGCCCGGAACGCTACGCAGGGCAAAAGCGATTCTCGTCCTCCGTGCTTGCTTTTTCTCAGAAAGAGCCGTGGTGTGCGTTTTCGCCAGAAAACGAGTTTTCGGCCGAAAACGTGTACGTTTGCACTTCCCGGCTACAGGGAAGCTGCTAGCCGGGAATTCTCTGCCTGGTTCTACCCGCTGCCCGGAACGCTACGCAGGGCAAAAGCGATTCTCGTCCTCCGTGCTTGCTTTTTCTCAGAAAGAGCCGTGGTGTGCGTTTTCGCCGGAAAACGCGTTTTCGGCCGAAAACGTGTACGTTTGCACTTCCCCGCCACAGGGAAGCTGCTAGCCGGGAATTCTCTGCCTGTTTCTACCCGCTGCCCGGAACGCTACGCAGGGCAAAAGCGATTCTCGTCCTCCGTGCTTGCTTTTTCTCAGAAAGAGCCGTGGTGTGCGTTTTCGCCGGAAAACGCGTTTTCGGCCGAAAACGTGTACGTTTGCACTTCCCGGCCACAGGGAAGCTGCTAGCCGGGAATTCTCTGCCTGGTTCTACCCGCTGCCCGGAACGCTACGCAGGGCAAAAGCGATTCTCGTCCTCCGTGCTTGCTTTTTCTCAGAAAGAGCCGTGGTGTGCGTTTTCGCCGGAAAACGCGTTTTCGGCCGAAAACGTGTACGTTTGCACTTCCCGGCCACAGGGAAGCTGCTAGCCGGGAATTCTCTGCCTGGTTCTACCCGCTGCCCGGAACGCTACGCAGGGCAAAAGCGATTCTAGTCCTCCGTGCTTGCTTTTTCTCAGAAAGAGCCGTGGTGTGCGTTTTCGCCAGAAAACGCGTTTTCGGCCGAAAACGTGTACGTTTGCACTTCCCGGCCACAGGGAAGCTGCTAGCCGGGAATTCTCTGCCTGGTTCTACCCGCTGCCCGGAACGCTACGCAGGGCAAAAGCGATTCTCGTCCTCCGTGCTTGCTTTTTCTCAGAAAGAGCCGTGGTGTGCGTTTTCGCCGGAAAACGCTTTTTCGGCCGAAAACGTGTACGTTTGCACTTCCCCGCCACAGGGAAGCTGCTAGCCGGGAATTCTCTGCCTGGTTCTACCCGCTGCCCGGAACGCTACGCAGGGCAAAAGCGATTCTCGTCCTCCGTGCTTGCTTTTTCTCAGAAAGAGCCGTGGTGTGCATTTTCGCCGGTAAACGCGTTTTCGGCCGAAAACGTGTACGTTTGCACTTCCCGGCCACAGGGAAGCTGCTAGCCGGGAATTCTCTGCCTGGTTCTACCCGCTGCCCGGAACGCTACGCAGGGCAAAAGCGATTCTCGTCCTCCGTGCTTGCTTTTTCTCAGAAAGAGCCGTGGTGTGCGTTTTCGCCGGAAAACGCGTTTTCGGCAAAAACGTGTACGTTTGCACTTCCCGGCCACAGGGAAGCTGCTAGCCGGGAATTCTCTGCCTGGTTCTACCCGCTGCCCGGAACACTACGCAGGGTAAAAGCGATTCTCGTCCTCCGTGCTTGCTTTTTCTCAGAAAGAGCCGTGGTGTGCGTTTTCGCCAGAAAACGCGTTTTCGGCCGAAAACGTGTACGTTTGCACTTCCCCGCCACAGGGAAGCTGCTAGCCGGGAATTCTCTGCCTGGTTCTACCCGCTGCCCGGAACGCTACGCAGGGCAAAAGCGATTCTCGTCCTCCGTGCTTGCTTTTTCTCAGAAAGAGCCGTGGTGTGCGTTTTCGCGGGAAAACGCGTTTCCGGCCGAAAACGTGTACGTTTGCACTTCCCGGCCACAGGGAAGCTGCTAGCCGGGAATTCTCTGCCTGGTTCTACCCGCTGCCCGGAACGCTACGCAGGGCAAAAGCGATTCTCGTCCTCCGTGCTTGCTTTTTCTCAGAAAGAGCCGTGGTGTGCGTTTTCGCCAGAAAACGCGTTTTCGGCCGAAAACGTGTACGTTTGCACTTCCCGGCCACAGGGAAGCTGCTAGCCGGGAATTCTCTGCCTGGTTCTACCCGCTGCCAGGAACGCTACGCAGGGCAAAAGCGATTCTCGTCCTCCGTGCTTGCTTTTTCTCAGAAAGAGCCGTGGTGTGCGTTTTCGCCGGAAAACGCGTTTTCGGCCGAAAACGTGTACATTTGCACTTCCCGGCCACAGGGAAGCTGCTAGCCGGCAATTCGCTGCCTATTTCTACCCGCTGCTCAGAACTCTACGCAGGGCAAAAGCGATTCTCGTCCTCCGTGCTTGCTTTTTCTCAGAAAGAGCCGTGGTGTGCGTTTTCGCCGGAAAACGCGTTTTCGGCCGAAAACGTGTACGTTTGCACTTCCCGGCCACAGGGAAGCTGCTAGCCGGGAATTCTCTGCCTGGTTCTACCCGCTGCCCGGAACGCTACGCAGGGCAAAAGCGATTCTCGTCCTCCGTGCTTGCTTTTTCTCAGAAAGAGCCGTGGTGTGCGTTTTCGCCAGAAAACGCCTTTTCGGCCGAAAACGTGTACGTTTGCACTTCCCGGCCACAGGGAAGCTGCTAGCCGGGAATTCTCTGCCTGGTTCTACCCGCTGCCCGGAACGCTACGCAGGGCAAAAGCGATAATCGTCCTCCGTGCTTGCTTTTTCTCAGAAAGAGCCGTGGTGTGCGTTTTCGCCGGAAAACGCTTTTTCGGCCGAAAACGTGTACGTTTGCACTTCCCGGCCACAGGGAAGCTGCTAGCCGGGAATTCTCTGCCTGGTTCTACCCGCTGCCCGGAACGCTACGCAGGGCAAAAGCGATTCTCGTCCTCCGTGCTTGCTTTTTCTCAGAAAGAGCCGTGGTGTGCGTTTTCGCCGGAAAACGCGTTTTCGGCGAAAACGTGTACGTTTGCACTTCCCGGCCACAGGGAAGCTGCTAGCCGGGAATTCTCTGCCTGGTTCTACCCGCTGCCCGGAACTCTACGCAGGGCAAAAGCGATTCTCGTCCTCCGTGCTTGCTTTTTCTCAGAAAGAGCCGTGGTGTGCGTTTTCGCCAGAAAACGCGTTTTCGGCCGAAAACGTGTACGTTTGCACTTCCCCGCCACAGGGAAGCTGCTAGCCGGGAATTCTCTGCCTGGTTCTACCCGCTGCCCGGAACGCTACGCAGGGCAAAAGCGATTCTCGTCCTCCGTGCTTGCTTTTTCTCAGAAAGAGCCGTGGTGTGCGTTTTCGCCGGAAAACGCGTTTTCGGCCGAAAACGTGTACGTTTGCACTTCCCGGCCACAGGGAAGCTGCTAGACGGGAATTCTCTGCCTGGTTCTACCCGCTGCCCGGAACGCTACGCAGGGCAAAAGCGATTCTCGTCCTCCGTGCTTGCTTTTTCCCAGAAAGAGCCGTGGTGTGCGTTTTCGCCGGAAAACGCGTTTTCGGCCGAAAACGTGTACGTTTGCACTTCCCGGCCACAGGGAAGCTGCTAGCCGGGAATTCTCTGCCTGGTTCTACCCGCTGCCCGGAACGCTACGCAGGGCAAAAGCGATTCTCGTCCTCCGTGCTTGCTTTTTCTCAGAAAGAGCCGTGGTGTGCGTTTTCGCCGGTAAACGCGTTTTCGGCCGAAAACGTGTACGTTTGCACTTCCCGGCCACAGGGAAGCTGCTAGCCGGGAATTCTCTGCCTGGTTCTACCCGCTGCCCGGAACGCTACGCAGGGCAAAAGCGATTCTCGTCCTCCGTGCTTGCTTTTTCTCAGAAAGAGCCGTGGTGTGCGTTTTCGCCAGAAAACGTGTTTTCGGCAAAAACGTGTACGTTTGCACTTCCCGGCCACAGGGAAGATGCTAGCCGGGAATTCTCTGCCTGGTTCTACCCGCTGCCCGGAACGCTACGCAGGGCAAAAGCGGTTCTCGTCCTCCGTGCTTGCTTTTTCTCAGAAAGAGCCGTGGTGTGCATTTTCGCCGGAAAACGCGTTTTCGGCCGTAAACGTGTACGTTTGCACTTCCCGGCCACAGGGAAGCTGCTAGCCGGGAATTCTCTGCCTGGTTCTACCCGCTGCCCGGAACGCTACGCAGGGCAAAAGCGATTCTCGTCCTCCGTGCTTGCTTTATCTCAGAAAGAGCCGTGGTGTGCGTTTTCGCCGGAAAACGCGTTTTCGGCGAAAACGTGTACGTTTGCACTTCCCGGCCACAGGGAAGCTGCTAGCCGGGAATTCTCTGCCTGGTTCTACTCGCTGCCCGGAACTCTACGCAGGGCAATAGCGATTCTCGTCCTCCGTGCTTGCTTTTTCTCAGAAAGAGCCGTGGTGTGCGTTTTCGCCAGAAAACGCGTTTTCGGCCGAAAACGTGTACGTTTGCACTTCCCCGCCACAGGGAAGCTGCTAGCCGGGAATTCTCTGCCTGGTTCTACCCGCTGCCCGGAACGCTACGCAGGGCAAAAGCGATTCTCGTCCTCCGTGCTTGCTTTTTCTCAGAAAGAGCCGTGGTGTGCGTTTTCGCCGGAAAAAGCGTTTTCGGCCGAAAACGTGTACGTTTGCACTTCCCGGCCACAGGGAAGCTGCTAGCCGGGAATTCTCTGCCTGGTTCTACCCGCTGCCCGGAACGCTACGCAGGGCAAAAGCGATTCTCGTCCTCCGTGCATGCTTTTTCCCAGAAAGAGCCGTGGTGTGCGTTTTCGCCGGAAAACGCGTTTTCGGCCGAAAACGTGTACGTTTGCACTTCCCGGCCACAGGGAAGCTGCTAGCCGGCAATTCTCTGCCTGGTTCTACCCGCTGCCCGGAACGCTACGCAGGGCAAAAGCGATTCTCGTCCTCCGTGCTTGCTTTCTCTCAGAAAGAGCCGTGGTGTGCGTTTTCGCCAGAAAACGTGTTTTCGGCGAAAACGTGTACGTTTGCACTTCCCGGCCACAGGGAAGTTGCTAGCCGGGAATTCTCTGCCTGGTTCTACCCGCTGCCCGGAACGCTACGCAGGGCAAAAGCGATTCTCGTCCTCCGTGCTTGCTTTTTCTCAGAAAGAGCCGTGGTGTGCGTTTTCGCCGGAAAACGCGTTTTCGGCCGAAAACGTGTACGTTTGCACTTCCCCACCACAGGGAAGCTGCTAGCCGGGAATTCTCTGCCTGGTTCTACCCGCTGCCCGGAACGCTACGCAGGGCAAAAGCGATTCTCGTCCTCCGTGCTTGCTTTTTCTCAGAAAGAGCCGTGGTGTGCGTTTTCGCCGGAAAACGCGTTTTCGGCCGAAAACGTGTACGTTTGCACTTCCCGGCCACAGGGAAGCTGCTAGCCGGGAATTCTCTGCCTGGTTCTACCCGCTGCCCGGAACGCTACGCAGGGCAAAAGCGATTCTCGTCCTCCGTGCTTGCTTTTTCTCAGAAAGAGCCGTGGTGTGCGTTTTCGCCGGAAAACGCTTTTTCGGCCGAAAACGTGTACGTTTGCACTTCCCGGCCACAGGGCAGCTGCTAGCCGGGAATTCTCTGCCTGGTTCTACCCGCTGCCCGGAACGCTACGCAGGGTAAAAGCGATTCTCGTCCTCCGTGCTTGCTTTTTCTCAGAAAGAGCCGTGGTGTGCGTTTTCGCCGGAAAACGCGTTTTCGGCCGAAAACGTGTACGTTTGCACTTCCCCGCCACAGGGAAGCTGCTAGCCGGGAATTCTCTGCCTGTTTCTACCCGCTGCCCGGAACGCTACACAGGGCAAAAGCGATTCTCGTCCTCCGTGCTTGCTTTTTCTCAGAAAGAGCCGTTGTGTGCGTTTTCGCCGGTAAACGCGTTTTCGGCCGAAAATGTGTACGTTTGCACTTCCCGGCCACAGGGAAGCTGCTAGACGGGAATTCTCTGCCTGGTTCTACCCGCTGCTCCGAACGCTACGCAGGGCAAAAGCGATTCTCGTCCTCCGTGCTTGCTTTTTCTCAGAAAGAGCCGTGGTGTGCGTTTTCGCCGGAAAACGCGTTTTCGGCCGAAAACGTGTACGTTTGCACTTCCCCGCCACAGGGAAGCTGCTAGCCGGGAATTCTCTGCCTGGTTCTACCCGCTGCCCGGAACGCTACGCAGGGCAAAAGCGATTCTCGTCCTCCGTGCTTGCTTTTTCTCAGAAAGAGCCGTGGTGTGCGTTTTCGCCGGAAAACGCGTTTTCGGCGAAAACGTGTACGTTTGCACTTCCCGGCCACAGGGAAGCTGCTAGCCGGGAATTCTCTGCCTGGTTCTACCCGCTGCCCGGAACACTACGCAGGGCAAAAGCGATTCTCGTCCTCCGTGCTTGCTTTTTCTCAGAAAGAGCCGTGGTGTGCGTTTTCGCCGGAAAACGCGTTTTCGGCCGAAAACGTGTACGTTTGCACTTCCCGGCCACAGGGAAGCTGCTAGCCGGGAATTCTCTGCCTGGTTCTACCCGCTGCCCGGAACGCTACGCAGGGCAAAAGCGATTCTCGTCCTCCGTGCTTGCTTTCTCTCAGAAAGAGCCGTGGTGTGCGTTTTCACAGGTAAATGCGTTTTGGGCCGAAAACGTGTACGTTTGCACTTCCCGGCCACAGGGAAGCTGCTAGCCGGGAATTCTCTGCCTGGTTCTACCCGCTGCCCGGAACGCTACGGAGGGCAAAAGCGGTTCTCGTGCTCCGTGCTTGCTTTTTCTCAGAAAGAGCCGTGGTGTGCGTTTTCGCCGGAAAACGTGTTTTCGGCGAAAACGTGTACATTTGCACTTCCCGGCCACAGGGAAGTTGCTAGCCGGGAATTCTCTGCCTGGTTCTACCCGCTGCCCGGAACGCTACGCAGGGCAAAATCGATTCTCGTCCTCCGTGCTTGCTTTTTCTCAGAAAGAGCCGTGGTGTGCGTTTTCACCGGAAAACGCGTTTTCGGCAGAAAACGTGTACGTTTGCACTTCCCCGCCACAGGGAAGCTGCTAGCCGGGAATTCTCTGCCTGGTTCTACCCGCTGCCCGGAACGCTACGCAGGGCAAAAGCGATTCTCGTCCTCCGTGCTTGCTTTTTCTCAGAAAGAGCCGTGGTGTGCGTTTTCACCGGAAAACGCGTTTTCGGCCGAAAACGTGTACGTTTGCACTTCCCCGCCACAGGGAAGCTGCTAGCCGGGAATTCTCTGCCTGGTTCTACCCGCTGCCCGGAACGCTACGCAGGGCAAAAGCGATTCTCGTCCTCCGTGCTTGCTTTTTCTCAGAAAGAGCCGTGGTGTGCGTTTTCGCCGGAAAACGCGTTTTCGGCCGAAAACGTGTACGTTTGCACTTCCCGTCCACAGGGAAGCTGCTAGCCGGGAATTCTCTGCCTGGTTCTACCCGCTGCCCGGAACGCTACGCAGGTCAAAAGCGATTCTCGTCCTCCGTGCTTGCTTTTTCTCAGAAAGAGCCGTGGTGTGCGTTTTCGCCGGAAAACGCGTTTTCGGCTGAAAACGTGTACGTTTGCACTTCCCGGCCACAGGGAAGCTGCTAGCCGGGAATTCTCTGCCTGGTTCTACCCGCTGCCCGGAACACTACGCAGGGCAAAAGCGATTCTCGTCCTCCGTTCTTGCTTTTTCTCAGAAAGAGCCGTGGTGTGCGTTTTCGCCGGAAAACGCGTTTTCGGCCGAAAACGTGTACGTTTGCACTTCCCGGCCACAGGGAAGCTGCTAGCCGGGAATTCTCTGCCTGGTTCTACCCGCTGCCCGGAACGCTACGCAGGGCAAAAGCGATTCTCGTCCTCCGTGCTTGCTTTTTCTCAGAAAGAGCCGTGGTGTGCGTTTTCGCCGGAAAACGCGTTTTCGGCCGAAAACGTGTACGTTTGCACTTCCCGGCCACAGGGCAGCTGCTAGCCGGGAATTCTCTGCCTGGTTCTACCCGCTGCCCGGAACGCTACGCAGGGCAAAAGCGATTCTCGTCCTCCGTGCTTGCTTTTTCTCAGAAAGAGCCGTGGTGTGCGTTTTCGCCGGAAAACGCGTTTTCGGCTGAAAACGTGTACGTTTGCACTTCCCGGCCACAGGGAAGCTGCTAGCCGGGAATTCTCTTCCTGGTTCTACCCGCTGCCCGGAACACTACGCAGGGCAAAAGCGATTCTCGTCCTCCGTTCTTGCTTTTTCTCAGAAAGAGCCGTGGTGTGCGTTTTCGCGGGAAAACGCGTTTTCGGCCGAAAACGTGTACGTTTGCACTTCCCGGCCACAGGGAAGCTGCTAGCCGGGAATTCTCTGCCTGGTTCTACCCGCTGCCCGGAACGCTACGCAGGGCAAAAGCGATTCTCGTCCTCCGTGCTTGCTTTTTCTCAGAAAGAGCCGTGGTGTGCGTTTTCGCCGGAAAACGCGTTTTCGGCCGAAAACGTGTACGTTTGCACTTCCCCACCACAGGGAAGCTGCTAGCCGGGAATTCTCTGCCTGGTTCTACCCGCTGCCCGGAACGCTACGCAGGGCAAAAGCGATTCTCGTCCTCCGTGCTTGCTTTTTCTCAGAAAGAGCCGTGGTGTGCGTTTTCGCCGGAAAACGCGTTTTCGGCCGAAAACGTGTACGTTTGCACTTCCCGGCCACAGGGAAGCTGCTAGCCGGGAATTCTCTGCCTGGTTCTACCCGCTGCCCGGAACGCTACGCAGGGCAAAAGCGATTCTCGTCCTCCGTGCTTGCTTTTTCTCAGAAAGAGCCATGGTGTGCGTTTTCGCCGGAAAACGCTTTTTCGGCCGAAAACGTGTACGTTTGCACTTCCCGGCCACAGGGCAGCTGCTAGCCGGGAATTCTCTGCCTGGTTCTACCCGCTGCCCGGAACGCTACGCAGGGCAAAAGCGATTCTCGTCCTCCGTGCTTGCTTTTTCTCAGAAAGAGCCGTGGTGTGCGTTTTCGCCGGAAAACGCGTTTTCGGCCGAAAACGTGTACGTTTGCACTTCCCGGCCACAGGGAAGCTGCTAGCCGGGAATTCTCTGCCTGGTTCTACCCGCTGCCCGGAACGCTACGCAGGGCAAAAGCGATTCTCGTCCTGCGTGCTTGCTTTCTCTCAGAAAGAGCCGTGGTGTGCGTTTTCACCGGTAAATGCGTTTTGGGCCGAAAACGTGTACGTTTGCACTTCCCGGCCACAGGGAAGCTGCTAGCCGGGAATTCTCTGCCTGGTTCTACCCGCTGCCCGGAACGCTACGCAGGGCAAAAGCGGTTCTCGTGCTCCGTGCTTGCTTTTTCTCAGAAAGAGCCGTGGTGTGCGTTTTCGCCGGAAAACGTGTTTTCGGCGAAAACGTGTACATTTGCACTTCCCGGCCACAGGGAAGTTGCTAGCCGGGAATTCTCTGCCTGGTTCTACCCGCTGCCCGGAACGCTACGCAGGGCAAAAGCGATTCTCGTCCTCCGTGCTTGCTTTTTCTCAGAAAGAGCCGTGGTGTGCGTTTTCGCCAGAAAACGAGTTTTCGGCCGAAAACGTGTACGTTTGCACTTCCCGGCCACAGGGAAGCTGCTAGCCGGGAATTCTCTGCCTGGTTCTACCCGCTGCCCGGAACGCTACGCAGGGCAAAAGCGATTCTCGTCCTCCGTGCTTGCTTTTTCTCAGAAAGAGCCGTGGTGTGCGTTTTCGCCGGAAAACGCGTTTTCGGCCGAAAACGTGTACGTTTGCACTTCCCCGCCACAGGGAAGCTGCTAGCCGGGAATTCTCTGCCTGTTTCTACCCGCTGCCCGGAACGCTACGCAGGGCAAAAGCGATTCTCGTCCTCCGTGCTTGCTTTTTCCCAGAAAGAGCCGTGGTGTGCGTTTTCGCCGGAAAACGCGTTTTCGGCCGAAAACGTGTACGTTTGCACTTCCCGGCCACAGGGAAGCTGCTAGCCGGGAATTCTCTGCCTGGTTCTACCCGCTGCCCGGAACGCTACGCAGGGCAAAAGCGATTCTCGTCCTCCGTGCTTGCTTTTTCTCAGAAAGAGCCGTGGTGTGCGTTTTCGCCGGAAAACGCGTTTTCGGCCGAAAACGTGTACGTTTGCACTTCCCGGCCACAGGGAAGCTGCTAGCCGGGAATTCTCTGCCTGGTTCTACCCGCTGCCCGGAACGCTACGCAGGGCAAAAACGATTCTAGTCCTCCGTGCTTGCTTTTTCTCAGAAAGAGCCGTGGTGTGCGTTTTCGCCAGAAAACGCGTTTTCGGCCGAAAACGTGTACGTTTGCACTTCCCGGCCACAGGGAAGCTGCTAGCCGGGAATTCTCTGCCTGGTTCTACCCGCTGCCCGGAACGCTACGCAGGGCAAAAGCGATTCTCGTCCTCCGTGCTTGCTTTTTCTCAGAAAGAGCCGTGGTGTGCGTTTTCGCCGGAAAACGCTTTTTCGGCCGAAAACGTGTACGTTTGCACTTCCCGGCCACAGGGAAGCTGCTAGCCGGGAATTCTCTGCCTGGTTCTACCCGCTGCCCGGAACGCTACGCAGGGCAAAAGCGATTCTCGTCCTCCGTGCTTGCTTTTTCTCAGAAAGAGCCGTGGTGTGCGTTTTCGCCGGTAAACGCGTTTTCGGCCGAAAACGTGTACGTTTGCACTTCCCGGCCACAGGGAAGCTGCTAGCCGGGAATTCTCTGCCTGGTTCTACCCGCTGCCCGGAACGCTACGCAGGGCAAAAGCGATTCTCGTCCTCCGTGCTTGCTTTTTCTCAGAAAGAGCCGTGGTGTGCGTTTTCGCCGGAAAACGCGTTTTCGGCAAAAACGTGTACGTTTGCACTTCCCGGCCACAGGGAAGCTGCTAGCCGGGAATTCTCTGCCTGGTTCTACCCGCTGCCCGGAACACTACGCAGGGCAAAAGCGATTCTCGTCCTCCGTGCTTGCTTTTTCTCAGAAAGAGCCGTGGTGTGCGTTTTCGCCAGAAAACGCGTTTTCGGCCGAAAACGTGTACGTTTGCACTTCCCCGCCACAGGGAAGCTGCTAGCCGGGAATTCTCTGCCTGGTTCTACCCGCTGCCCGGAACGCTACGCAGGGCAAAAGCGATTCTCGTCCTCCGTGCTTGCTTTTTCTCAGAAAGAGCCGTGGTGTGCGTTTTCGCCGGAAAACGCGTTTCCGGCCGAAAACGTGTACGTTTGCACTTCCCGGCCACAGGGAAGCTGCTAGCCGGGAATTCTCTGCCTGGTTCTACCCGCTGCCCGGAACGCTACGCAGGGCAAAAGCGATTCTCGTCCTCCGTGCTTGCTTTTTCCCAGAAAGAGCCGTGGTGTGCGTTTTCGCCGGAAAACGCGTTTTCGGCCGAAAACGTGTACGTTTGCACTTCCCGGCCACAGGGAAGCTGCTAGCCGGGAATTCTCTGCCTGGTTCTACCCGCTGCCCGGAACGCTACGCAGGGCAAAAGCGATTCTCGTCCTCCGTGCTTGCTTTCTCTCAGAAAGAGCCGTGGTGTGCGTTTTCGCCGGTAAATGCGTTTTCGGCCGAAAACGTGTACGTTTGCACTTCCCGGCCACAGGGAAGCTGCTAGCCGGGAATTCTCTGCCTGGTTCTACCCGCTGCCCGGAACGCTACGCAGGGCAAAAGCGGTTCTCGTGCTCCGTGCTTGCTTTTTCTCAGAAAGAGCCGTGGTGTGCGTTTTCGCCGGAAAACGTGTTTTCGGCGAAAACGTGTACATTTGCACTTCCCGGCCACAGGGATGTTGCTAGCCGGGAATTCTCTGCCTGGTTCTACCCGCTGCCCGGAACGCTACGCAGGGCAAAAGCGATTCTCGTCCTCCGTGCTTGCTTTTTCTCAGAAAGAGCCGTGGTGTGCGTTTTCGCCAGAAAACGCGTTTTCTGCCGAAAACGTGTACGTTTGCACTTCCCGGCCACAGGGAAGCTGCTAGCCGGGAATTCTCTGCCTGGTTCTACCCGCTGCCAGGAACGCTACGCAGGGCAAAAGCGATTCTCGTCCTCCGTGCTTGCTTTTTCTCAGAAAGAGCCGTGGTGTGCGTTTTCGCCGGAAAACGCGTTTTCGGCCGAAAACGTGTACGTTTGCACTTCCCGGCCACAGGGAAGCTGCTAGCCGGCAATTCGCTGCCTATTTCTACCCGCTGCTCAGAACTCTACGCAGGGCAAAAGCGATTCTCGTCCTCCGTGCTTGCTTTTTCTCAGAAAGAGCCGTGGTGTGCGTTTTCGCCGGAAAACGCGTTTTCGGCCGAAAACGTGTACGTTTGCACTTCCCGGCCACAGGGAAGCTGCTAGCCGGGAATTCTCTGCCTGGTTCTACCCGCTGCCCGGAACGCTACGCAGGGCAAAAGCGATTCTCGTCCTCCGTGCTTGCTTTTTCTCAGAAAGAGCCGTGGTGTGCGTTTTCGCCAGAAAACGCGTTTTCGGCCGAAAACGTGTACGTTTGCACTTCCCGGCCACAGGGAAGCTGCTAGCCGGGAATTCTCTGCCTGGTTCTACCCGCTGCCCGGAACGCTACGCAGGGCAAAAGCGATTCTCGTCCTCCGTGCTTGCTTTTTCTCAGAAAGAGCCGTGGTGTGCGTTTTCGCCGGAAAACGCTTTTTCGGCCGAAAACGTGTACGTTTGCACTTCCCGGCCACAGGGCAGCTGCTAGCCGGGAATTCTCTGCCTGGTTCTACCCGCTGCCCGGAACGCTACGCAGGGCAAAAGCGATTCTCGTCCTCCGTGCTTGCTTTTTCTCAGAAAGAGCCGTGGTGTGCGTTTTCGCCGGAAAACGCGTTTTCGGCGAAAACGTGTACGTTTGCACTTCCCGGCCACAGGGAAGCTGCTAGCCGGGAATTCTCTGCCTGGTTCTACCCGCTGCCCGGAACTCTACGCAGGGCAAAAGCGATTCTCGTCCTCCGTGCTTGCTTTTTCTCAGAAAGAGCCGTGGTGTGCGTTTTCGCCAGAAAACGCGTTTTCGGCCGAAAACGTGTACGTTTGCACTTCCCCGCCACAGGGAAGCTGCTAGCCGGGAATTCTCTGCCTGGTTCTACCCGCTGCCCGGAACGCTACGCAGGGCAAAAGCGATTCTCGTCCTCCGTGCTTGCTTTTTCTCAGAAAGAGCCGTGGTGTGCGTTTTCGCCGGAAAACGCGTTTTCGGCCGAAAACGTGTACGTTTGCACTTCCCGGCCACAGGGAAGCTGCTAGACGGGAATTCTCTGCCTGGTTCTACCCGCTGCCCGGAACGCTACGCAGGGCAAAAGCGATTCTCGTCCTCCGTGCTTGCTTTTTCCCAGAAAGAGCCGTGGTGTGCGTTTTCGCCGGAAAACGCGTTTTCGGCCGAAAACGTGTACGTTTGCACTTCCCGGCCACAGGGAAGCTGCTAGCCGGGAATTCTCTGCCTGGTTCTACCCGCTGCCCGGAACGCTACGCAGGGCAAAAGCGATTCTCGTCCTCCGTGCTTGCTTTTTCTCAGAAAGAGCCGTGGTGTGCGTTTTCGCCGGAAAACGCGTTTTCGGCCGAAAACGTGTACGTTTGCACTTCCCCGCCACAGGGAAGCTGCTAGCCGGGAATTCTCTGCCTGGTTCTACCCGCTGCCCGGAACGCTACGCAGGGCAAAAGCGGTTCTCGTCCTCCGTGCTTGCTTTTTCTCAGAAAGAGCCGTGGTGTGTGTTTTCGCCAGAAAACGTGTTTTCGGCGAAAACGTGTACGTTTGCACTTCCCGGCCACAGGGAAGATGCTAGCCGGGAATTCTCTGCCTGGTTCTACCCGCTGCCCGGAACGCTACGCAGGGCAAAAGCGGTTCTCGTCCTCCGTGCTTGCTTTTTCTCAGAAAGAGCCGTGGTGTGCATTTTCGCCGGAAAACGCGTTTTCGGCCGTAAACGTGTACGTTTGCACTTCCCGGCCACAGGGAAGCTGCTAGCCGGGAATTCTCTGCCTGGTTCTACCCGCTGCCCGGAACGCTACGCAGGGCAAAAGCGATTCTCGTCCTCCGTGCTTGCTTTATCTCAGAAAGAGCCGTGGTGTGCGTTTTCGCCGGATAACGCGTTTTCGGCGAAAACGTGTACGTTTGCACTTCCCGGCCACAGGGAAGCTGCTAGCCGGGAATTCTCTGCCTGGTTCTACCCGCTGCCCGGAACGCTACGCAGGGCAAAAGCGATTCTCGTCCTCCGTGCTTGCTTTTTCCCAGAAAGAGCCGTGGTGTGCGTTTTCGCCGGAAAACGCGTTTTCGGCCGAAAACGTGTACGTTTGCACTTCCCGGCCACAGGGCAGCTGCTAGCCGGGAATTCTCTGCCTGGTTCTACCCGCTGCCCGGAACGCTACGCAGGGCAAAAGCGATTCTCGTCCTCCGTGCTTGCTTTCTCTCAGAAAGAGCCGTGGTGTGCGTTTTCACCGGTAAATGCGTTTTGGGCCGAAAACGTGTACGTTTGCACTTCCCGGCCACAGGGAAGCTGCTAGCCGGGAATTCTCTGCCTGGTTCTACCCGCTGCCCGGAACGCTACGCAGGGCAAAAGCGGTTCTCGTGCTCCGTGCTTGCTTTTTCTCAGAAAGAGCCGTGGTGTGCGTTTTCGCCGGAAAACGTGTTTTCGGCGAAAACGTGTACATTTGCACTTCCCGGCCACAGGGAAGTTGCTAGCCGGGAATTCTCTGCCTGGTTCTACCCGCTGCCCGGAACGCTACGCAGGGCAAAAGCGATTCTCGTCCTCCGTGCTTGCTTTTTCTCAGAAAGAGCCGTGGTGTGCGTTTTCGCCAGAAAACGAGTTTTCGGCCGAAAACGTGTACGTTTGCACTTCCCGGCCACAGGGAAGCTGCTAGCCGGGAATTCTCTGCCTGGTTCTACCCGCTGCCCGGAACGCTACGCAGGGCAAAATCGATTCTCGTCCTCCGTGCTTGCTTTTTCTCAGAAAGAGCCGTGGTGTGCGTTTTCGCCGGAAAACGCGTTTTCGGCCGAAAACGTGTACGTTTGCACTTCCCCGCCACAGGGAAGATGCTAGCCGGGAATTCTCTGCCTGTTTCTACCCGCTGCCCGGAACGCTACGCAGGGCAAAAGCGATTCTCGTCCTCCGTGCTTGCTTTTTCTCAGAAAGAGCCGTGGTGTGCGTTTTCGCCGGAAAACGCGTTTTCGGCCGAAAACGTGTACGTTTGCACTTCCCGGCCACAGGGAAGCTGCTAGCCGGGAATTCTCTGCCTGGTTCTACCCGCTGCCCGGA
Source organism: Athene noctua (assembly GCF_965140245.1). NCBI lineage: Eukaryota > Metazoa > Chordata > Aves > Strigiformes > Strigidae > Athene > Athene noctua. Next base: position 117,409 of record NW_027437672.1, read on the forward strand.
ACGCTACGCAGGGCAAAAGCGATTCTCGTCCTCCGTGCTTGCTTTTTCTCAGAAAGAGCCGTGGTGTGTGTTTTCGCCAGAAAACGTGTTTTCGGCGAAAACGTGTACGTTTGCACTTCCCGGCCACAGGGAAGATGCTAGCCGGGAATTCTCTGCCTGGTTCTACCCGCTGCCCGGAACGCTACGCAGGGCAAAAGCGGTTCTCGTCCTCCGTGCTTGCTTTTTCTCAGAAAGAGCCGTGGTGTGCATTTTCGCCGGAAAACGCGTTTTCGGCCGTAAACGTGTACGTTTGCACTTCCCGGCCACAGGGAAGCTGCTAGCCGGGAATTCTCTGCCTGGTTCTACCCGCTGCCCGGAACGCTACGCAGGGCAAAAGCGATTCTCGTCCTCCGTGCTTGCTTTATCTCAGAAAGAGCCGTGGTGTGCGTTTTCGCCGGATAACGCGTTTTCGGCGAAAACGTGTACGTTTGCAATTCCCGGCCACAGGGAAGCTGCTAGCCGGGAATTCTCTGCCTGGTTCTACCCGCTGCCCGGAACGCTACGCAGGGCAAAAGCGATTCTCGTCCTCCGTGCTTGCTTTTTCCCAGAAAGAGCCGTGGTGTGCGTTTTCGCCGGAAAACGCGTTTTCGGCCGAAAACGTGTACGTTTGCACTTCCCGGCCACAGGGAAGCTGCTAGCCGGGAATTCTCTGCCTGGTTCTACCCGCTGCCCGGAACGCTACGCAGGGCAAAAGCGATTCTCGTCCTCCGTGCTTGCTTTCTCTCAGAAAGAGCCGTGGTGTGCGTTTTCACCGGTAAATGCGTTTTGGGCCGAAAACGTGTACGTTTGCACTTCCCGGCCACAGGGAAGCTGCTAGCCGGGAATTCTCTGCCTGGTTCTACCCGCTGCCCGGAACGCTACGCAGGGCAAAAGCGGTTCTCGTGCTCCGTGCTTGCTTTTTCTCAGAAAGAGCCGTGGTGTGCGTTTTCGCCGGAAAACGTGTTTTCGGCGAAAACGTGTACATTTGCACTTCCCGGCCACAGGGAAGTTGCTAGCCGGGAATTCTCTGCCTGGTTCTACCCGCTGCCCGGAACGCTACGCAGGGCAAAAGCGATTCTCGTCCTCCGTGCTTGCTTTTTCTCAGAAAGAGCCGTGGTGTGCGTTTTCGCCAGAAAACGAGTTTTCGGCCGAAAACGTGTACGTTTGCACTTCCCGGCCACAGGGAAGCTGCTAGCCGGGAATTCTCTGCCTGGTTCTACCCGCTGCCCGGAACGCTACGCAGGGCAAAATCGATTCTCGTCCTCCGTGCTTGCTTTTTCTCAGAAAGAGCCGTGGTGTGCGTTTTCGCCGGAAAACGCGTTTTCGGCCGAAAACGTGTACGTTTGCACTTCCCCGCCACAGGGAAGATGCTAGCCGGGAATTCTCTGCCTGTTTCTACCCGCTGCCCGGAACGCTACGCAGGGCAAAAGCGATTCTCGTCCTCCGTGCTTGCTTTTTCTCAGAAAGAGCCGTGGTGTGCGTTTTCGCCGGAAAACGCGTTTTCGGCCGAAAACGTGTACGTTTGCACTTCCCGGCCACAGGGAAGCTGCTAGCCGGGAATTCTCTGCCTGGTTCTACCCGCTGCCCGGAACGCTACGCAGGGCAAAAGCGGTTCTCGTCCTCCGTGCTTGCTTTTTCTCAGAAAGAGCCGTGGTGTGCGTTTTCGCCGGAAAACGCGTTTTCGGCCGAAAACGTGTACGTTTGCACTTCCCGGCCACAGGGAAGCTGCTAGCCGGGAATTCTCTGCCTGGTTCTACCCGCTGCCCGGAACGCTACGCAGGGCAAAAGCGATTCTAGTCCTCCGTGCTTGCTTTTTCTCAGAAAGAGCCGTGGTGTGCGTTTTCGCTAGAAAACGCGTTTTCGGCCGAAAACGTGTACGTTTGCACTTCCCGGCCACAGGGAAGCTGCTAGCCGGGAATTCTCTGCCTGGTTCTACCCGCTGCCCGGAACGCTACGCAGGGCAAAAGCGATTCTCGTCCTCCGTGCTTGCTTTTTCTCAGAAAGAGCCGTGGTGTGCGTTTTCGCCGGAAAACGCTTTTTCGGCCGAAAACGTGTACGTTTGCACTTCCCCGCCACAGGGAAGCTGCTAGCCGGGAATTCTCTGCCTGGTTCTACCCGCTGCCCGGAACGCTACGCAGGGCAAAAGCGATTCTCGTCCTCCGTGCTTGCTTTTTCTCAGAAAGAGCCGTGGTGTGCATTTTCGCCGGTAAACGCGTTTTCGGCCGAAAACGTGTACGTTTGCACTTCCCGGCCACAGGGAAGCTGCTAGCCGGGAATTCTCTGCCTGGTTCTACCCGCTGCCCGGAACGCTACGCAGGGCAAAAGCGATTCTCGTCCTCCGTGCTTGCTTTTTCTCAGAAAGAGCCGTGGTGTGCGTTTTCGCCGGAAAACGCGTTTTCGGCAAAAACGTGTACGTTTGCACTTCCCGGCCACAGGGAAGCTGCTAGCCGGGAATTCTCTGCCTGGTTCTACCCGCTGCCCGGAACGCTACGCAGGGCAAAAGCGATTCTCGTCCTCCGTGCTTGCTTTTTCTCAGAAAGAGCCGTGGTGTGCGTTTTCGCGGGAAAACGCGTTTCCGGCCGAAAACGTGTACGTTTGCACTTCCCGGCCACAGGGAAGCTGCTAGCCGGGAATTCTCTGCCTGGTTCTACCCGCTGCCCGGAACGCTACGCAGGGCAAAAGCGATTCTCGTCCTCCGTGCTTGCTTTTTCCCAGAAAGAGCCGTGGTGTGCGTTTTCGCCGGAAAACGCGTTTTCGGCCGAAAACGTGTACGTTTGCACTTCCCGGCCACAGGGAAGCTGCTAGCCGGGAATTCTCTGCCTGGTTCTACCCGCTGCCCGGAACGCTACGCAGGGCAAAAGCGATTCTCGTCCTCCGTGCTTGCTTTCTCTCAGAAAGAGCCGTGGTGTGCGTTTTCGCCGGTAAATGCGTTTTCGGCCGAAAACGTGTACGTTTGCACTTCCCGGCCACAGGGAAGCTGCTAGCCGGGAATTCTCTGCCTGGTTCTACCCGCTGCCCGGAACGCTACGCAGGGCAAAAGCGGTTCTCGTGCTCCGTGCTTGCTTTTTCTCAGAAAGAGCCGTGGTGTGCGTTTTCGCCGGAAAACGTGTTTTCGGCGAAAACGTGTACATTTGCACTTCCCGGCCACAGGGATGTTGCTAGCCGGGAATTCTCTGCCTGGTTCTACCCGCTGCCCGGAACGCTACGCAGGGCAAAAGCGATTCTCGTCCTCCGTGCTTGCTTTTTCTCAGAAAGAGCCGTGGTGTGCGTTTTCGCCAGAAAACGCGTTTTCTGCCGAAAACGTGTACGTTTGCACTTCCCGGCCACAGGGAAGCTGCTAGCCGGGAATTCTCTGCCTGGTTCTACCCGCTGCCAGGAACGCTACGCAGGGCAAAAGCGATTCTCGTCCTCCGTGCTTGCTTTTTCTCAGAAAGAGCCGTGGTGTGCGTTTTCGCCGGAAAACGCGTTTTCGGCCGAAAACGTGTACGTTTGCACTTCCCGGCCACAGGGAAGCTGCTAGCCGGCAATTCGCTGCCTATTTCTACCCGCTGCTCAGAACTCTACGCAGGGCAAAAGCGATTCTCGTCCTCCGTGCTTGCTTTTTCTCAGAAAGAGCCGTGGTGTGCGTTTTCGCCGGAAAACGCGTTTTCGGCCGAAAACGTGTACGTTTGCACTTCCCGGCCACAGGGAAGCTGCTAGCCGGGAATTCTCTGCCTGGTTCTACCCGCTGCCCGGAACGCTACGCAGGGCAAAAGCGATTCTCGTCCTCCGTGCTTGCTTTTTCTCAGAAAGAGCCGTGGTGTGCGTTTTCGCCAGAAAACGCGTTTTCGGCCGAAAACGTGTACGTTTGCACTTCCCGGCCACAGGGAAGCTGCTAGCCGGGAATTCTCTGCCTGGTTCTACCCGCTGCCCGGAACGCTACGCAGGGCAAAAGCGATTCTCGTCCTCCGTGCTTGCTTTTTCTCAGAAAGAGCCGTGGTGTGCGTTTTCGCCGGAAAACGCTTTTTCGGCCGAAAACGTGTACGTTTGCACTTCCCGGCCACAGGGAAGCTGCTAGCCGGGAATTCTCTGCCTGGTTCTACCCGCTGCCCGGAACGCTACGCAGGGCAAAAGCGATTCTCGTCCTCCGTGCTTGCTTTTTCTCAGAAAGAGCCGTGGTGTGCGTTTTCGCCGGAAAACGCGTTTTCGGCGAAAACGTGTACGTTTGCACTTCCCGGCCACAGGGAAGCTGCTAGCCGGGAATTCTCTGCCTGGTTCTACCCGCTGCCCGGAACGCTACGCAGGGCAAAAGCGATTCTCGTCCTCCGTGCTTGCTTTTTCTCAGAAAGAGCCGTGGTGTGCGTTTTCGCCGGAAAACGCGTTTTCGGCCGAAAACGTGTACGTTTGCACTTCCCGGCCACAGGGAAGCTGCTAGACGGGAATTCTCTGCCTGGTTCTACCCGCTGCCCGGAACGCTACGCAGGGCAAAAGCGATTCTCGTCCTCCGTGCTTGCTTTTTCCCAGAAAGAGCCGTGGTGTGCGTTTTCGCCGGAAAACGCGTTTTCGGCCGAAAACGTGTACGTTTGCACTTCCCGGCCACAGGGAAGCTGCTAGCCGGGAATTCTCTGCCTGGTTCTACCCGCTGCCCGGAACGCTACGCAGGGCAAAAGCGATTCTCGTCCTCCGTGCTTGCTTTTTCTCAGAAAGAGCCGTGGTGTGCGTTTTCGCCGGAAAACGCGTTTTCGGCCGAAAACGTGTACGTTTGCACTTCCCCGCCACAGGGAAGCTGCTAGCCGGGAATTCTCTGCCTGGTTCTACCCGCTGCCCGGAACGCTACGCAGGGCAAAAGCGGTTCTCGTCCTCCGTGCTTGCTTTTTCTCAGAAAGAGCCGTGGTGTGTGTTTTCGCCAGAAAACGTGTTTTCGGCGAAAACGTGTACGTTTGCACTTCCCGGCCACAGGGAAGATGCTAGCCGGGAATTCTCTGCCTGGTTCTACCCGCTGCCCGGAACGCTACGCAGGGCAAAAACGGTTCTCGTCCTCCGTGCTTGCTTTTTCTCAGAAAGAGCCGTGGTGTGCATTTTCGCCGGAAAACGCGTTTTCGGCCGTAAACGTGTACGTTTGCACTTCCCGGCCACAGGGAAGCTGCTAGCCGGGAATTCTCTGCCTGGTTCTACCCGCTGCCCGGAACGCTACGCAGGGCAAAAGCGATTCTCGTCCTCCGTGCTTGCTTTATCTCAGAAAGAGCCGTGGTGTGCGTTTTCGCCGGAAAACGCGTTTTCGGCGAAAACGTGTACGTTTGCACTTCCCGGCCACAGGGAAGCTGCTAGCCGGGAATTCTCTGCCTGGTTCTACTCGCTGCCCGGAACTCTACGCAGGGCAAAAGCGATTCTCGTCCTCCGTGCTTGCTTTTTCTCAGAAAGAGCCGCGGTGTGCGTTTTCGCCAGAAAACGCGTTTTCGGCCGAAAACGTGTACGTTTGCACTTCCCCGCCACAGGGAAGCTGCTAGCCGGGAATTCTCTGCCTGGTTCTACCCGCTGCCCGGAACGCTACGCAGGGCAAAAGCGATTCTCGTCCTCCGTGCTTGCTTTTTCTCAGAAAGAGCCGTGGTGTGCGTTTTCGCCGGAAAAAGCGTTTTCGGCCGAAAACGTGTACGTTTGCACTTCCCGGCCACAGGGAAGCTGCTAGACGGGAATTCTCTGCCTGGTTCTACCCGCTGCCCGGAACGCTACGCAGGGCAAAGGCGATTCTCGTCCTCCGTGCATGCTTTTTCCCAGAAAGAGCCGTGGTGTGCGTTTTCGCCGGAAAACGCGTTTTCGGCCGAAAACGTGTACGTTTGCACTTCCCGGCCACAGGGAAGCTGCTAGCCGGGAATTCTCTGCCTGGTTCTACCCGCTGCCCGGAACGCTACGCAGGGCAAAAGCGATTCTCGTCCTCCGTGCTTGCTTTCTCTCAGAAAGAGCCGTGGTGTGCGTTTTCGCCAGAAAACGTGTTTTCGGCGAAAACGTGTACGTTTGCACTTCCCGGCCACAGGGAAGTTGCTAGCCGGGAATTCTCTGCCTGGTTCTACCCGCTGCCCGGAACGCTACGCAGGGCAAAAGCGATTCTCGTCCTCCGTGCTTGCTTTTTCTCAGAAAGAGCCGTGGTGTGCGTTTTCGCCAGAAAACGCGTTTTCGGCCGAAAACGTGTACGTTTGCACTTCCCCGCCACAGGGAAGCTGCTAGCCGGGAATTCTCTGCCTGGTTCTACCCGCTGCCCGGAACGCTACACAGGGCAAAATCGATTCTCGTCCTCCGTGCTTGCTTTTTCTCAGAAAGAGCCGTGGTGTGCGTTTTCGCCGGAAAACGCGTTTTCGGCCGAAAACGTGTACGTTTGCACTTCCCCGCCACAGGGAAGCTGCTAGCCGGGAATTCTCTGCCTGGTTCTACCCGCTGCCCGGAACGCTACGCAGGGCAAAAGCGATTCTCGTCCTCCGTGCTTGCTTTTTCTCAGAAAGAGCCGTGGTGTGCGTTTTCGCCGGAAAACGCGTTTTCGGCCGAAAACGTGTACGTTTGCACTTCCCGGCCACAGGGAAGCTGCTAGCCGGGAATTCTCTGCCTGGTTCTACCCGCTGCCCGGAACGCTACGCAGGGCAAAAGCGATTCTCGTCCTCCGTGCTTGCTTTTTCTCAGAAAGAGCCGTGGTGTGCGTTTTCGCCGGAAAACGCGTTTTCGGCGAAAACGTGTACGTTTGCACTTCCCGGCCACAGGGAAGCTGCTAGCCGGGAATTCTCTGCCTGGTTCTACCCGCTGCCCGGAACGCTACGCAGGGCAAAAGCGATTCTCGTCCTCCGTGCTTGCTTTCTCTCAGAAAGAGCCGTGGTGTGCGTTTTCGCCAGAAAACGTGTTTTCGGCGAAAACGTGTACGTTTGCACTTCCCGGCCACAGGGAAGTTGCTAGCCGGGAATTCTCTGCCTGGTTCTACCCGCTGCCCGGAACGCTACGCAGGGCAAAAGCGATTCTCGTCCTCCGTGCTTGCTTTTTCTCAGAAAGAGCCGTGGTGTGCGTTTTCGCCGGAAAACGCGTTTTCGGCCGAAAACGTGTACGTTTGCACTTCCCCGCCACAGGGAAGCTGCTAGCCGGGAATTCTCTGCCTGGTTCTACCCGCTGCCCGGAACGCTACGCAGGGCAAAAGCGATTCTCGTCCTCCGTGCTTGCTTTTTCTCAGAAAGAGCCGTGGTGTGCATTTTCGCCGGTAAACGCGTTTTCGGCCGAAAACGTGTACGTTTGCACTTCCCGGCCACAGGGAAGCTGCTAGCCGGGAATTCTCTGCCTGGTTCTACCCGCTGCCCGGAACGCTACGCAGGGCAAAAGCGATTCTCGTCCTCCGTGCTTGCTTTTTCTCAGAAAGAGCCGTGGTGTGCGTTTTCGCCGGAAAACGCGTTTTCGGCGAAAACGTGTACGTTTGCACTTCCCGGCCACAGGGAAGCTGCTAGCCGGGAATTCTCTGCCTGGTTCTACCCGCTGCCCGGAACACTACGCAGGGCAAAAGCGATTCTCGTCCTCCGTGCTTGCTTTTTCTCAGAAAGAGCCGTGGTGTGCGTTTTCGCCAGAAAACGCGTTTTCGGCCGAAAACGTGTACGTTTGCACTTCCCCGCCACAGGGAAGCTGCTAGCCGGGAATTCTCTGCCTGGTTCTACCCGCTGCCCGGAACGCTACGCAGGGCAAAAGCGATTCTCGTCCTCCGTGCTTGCTTTTTCTCAGAAAGAGCCGTGGTGTGCGTTTTCGCGGGAAAACGCGTTTCCGGCCGAAAACGTGTACGTTTGCACTTCCCGGCTACAGGGAACTGCTAGACGGGAATTCTCTGCCTGGTTCTACCCGCTGCCCGGAACGCTACGCAGGGCAAAAGCGATTCTCGTCCTCCGTGCTTGCTTTTTCCCAGAAAGAGCCGTGGTGTGCGTTTTCGCCGGAAAACGCGTTTTCGGCCGAAAACGTGTACGTTTGCACTTCCCGGCCACAGGGAAGCTGCTAGCCGGGAATTCTCTGCCTGGTTCTACCCGCTGCCCGGAACGCTACGCAGGGCAAAAGCGATTCTCGTCCTCCGTGCTTGCTTTCTCTCAGAAAGAGCCGTGGTGTGCGTTTTCACCGGTAAATGCGTTTTGGGCCGAAAACGTGTACGTTTGCACTTCCCGGCCACAGGGAAGCTGCTAGCCGGGAATTCTCTGCCTGGTTCTACCCGCTGCCCGGAACGCTACGCAGGGCAAAAGCGGTTCTCGTGCTCCGTGCTTGCTTTTTCTCAGAAAGAGCCGTGGTGTGCGTTTTCGCCGGAAAACGTGTTTTCGGCGAAAACGTGTACATTTGCACTTCCCGGCCACAGGGAAGTTGCTAGCCGGGAATTCTCTGCCTGGTTCTACCCGCTGCCCGGAACGCTACGCAGGGCAAAAGCGATTCTCGTCCTCCGTGCTTGCTTTTTCTCAGAAAGAGCCGTGGTGTGCGTTTTCGCCAGAAAACGAGTTTTCGGCCGAAAACGTGTACGTTTGCACTTCCCGGCCACAGGGAAGCTGCTAGCCGGGAATTCTCTGCCTGGTTCTACCCGCTGCCCGGAACGCTACGCAGGGCAAAATCGATTCTCGTCCTCCGTGCTTGCTTTTTCTCAGAAAGAGCCGTGGTGTGCGTTTTCGCCGGAAAACGCGTTTTCGGCCGAAAACGTGTACGTTTGCACTTCCCCGCCACAGGGAAGCTGCTAGCCGGGAATTCTCTGCCTGTTTCTACCCGCTGCCCGGAACGCTACGCAGGGCAAAAGCGATTCTCGTCCTCCGTGCTTGCTTTTTCTCAGAAAGAGCCGTGGTGTGCGTTTTCGCCGGAAAACGCGTTTTCGGCCGAAAACGTGTACGTTTGCACTTCCCGGCCACAGGGAAGCTGCTAGCCGGGAATTCTCTGCCTGGTTCTACCCGCTGCCCGGAACGCTACGCAGGGCAAAAGCGATTCTCGTCCTCCGTGCTTGCTTTTTCTCAGAAAGAGCCGTGGTGTGCGTTTTCACCGGAAAACGCGTTTTCGGCCGAAAACGTGTACGTTTACACTTCCCTGCCACAGGGAAGCTGCTAGCCGGGAATTCTCTGCCTGGTTCTACCCGCTGCCCGGAACGCTACGCAGGGCAAAAGCGATTCTAGTCCTCCGTGCTTGCTTTTTCTCAGAAAGAGCCGTGGTGTGCGTTTTCGCCAGAAAACGCGTTTTTGGCCGAAAACGTGTACGTTTGCACTTCCCGGCCACAGGGAAGCTGCTAGCCGGGAATTCTCTGCCTGGTTCTACCCGCTGCCCGGAACGCTACGCAGGGCAAAAGCGATTCTCGTCCTCCGTGCTTGCTTTTTCTCAGAAAGAGCCGTGGTGTGCATTTTCGCCGGTAAACGCGTTTTCGGCCGAAAACGTGTACGTTTGCACTTCCCGGCCACAGGGAAGCTGCTAGCCGGGAATTCTCTGCCTGGTTCTACCCGCTGCCCGGAACGCTACGCAGGGCAAAAGCGATTCTCGTCCTCCGTGCTTGCTTTTTCTCAGAAAGAGCCGTGGTGTGCGTTTTCGCCGGAAAACGCGTTTTCGGCGAAAACGTGTACGTTTGCACTTCCCGGCCACAGGGAAGCTGCTAGCCGGGAATTCTCTGCCTGGTTCTACCCGCTGCCCGGAACACTACGCAGGGCAAAAGCGATTCTCGTCCTCCGTGCTTGCTTTTTCTCAGAAAGAGCCGTGGTGTGCGTTTTCGCCAGAAAACGCGTTTTCGGCCGAAAACGTGTACGTTTGCACTTCCCCGCCACAGGGAAGCTGCTAGCCGGGAATTCTCTGCCTGGTTCTACCCGCTGCCCGGAACGCTACGCAGGGCAAAAGCGATTCTCGTCCTCCGTGCTTGCTTTTTCTCAGAAAGAGCCGTGGTGTGCGTTTTCGCGGGAAAACGCGTTTCCGGCCGAAAACGTGTACGTTTGCACTTCCCGGCTACAGGGAACTGCTAGACGGGAATTCTCTGCCTGGTTCTACCCGCTGCCCGGAACGCTACGCAGGGCAAAAGCGATTCTCGTCCTCCGTGCTTGCTTTTTCCCAGAAAGAGCCGTGGTGTGCGTTTTCGCCGGAAAACGCGTTTTCGGCCGAAAACGTGTACGTTTGCACTTCCCGGCCACAGGGAAGCTGCTAGCCGGGAATTCTCTGCCTGGTTCTACCCGCTGCCCGGAACGCTACGCAGGGCAAAAGCGATTCTCGTCCTCCGTGCTTGCTTTCTCTCAGAAAGAGCCGTGGTGTGCGTTTTCACCGGTAAATGCGTTTTGGGCCGAAAACGTGTACGTTTGCACTTCCCGGCCACAGGGAAGCTGCTAGCCGGGAATTCTCTGCCTGGTTCTACCCGCTGCCCGGAACGCTACGCAGGGCAAAAGCGGTTCTCGTGCTCCGTGCTTGCTTTTTCTCAGAAAGAGCCGTGGTGTGCGTTTTCGCCGGAAAACGTGTTTTCGGCGAAAACGTGTACATTTGCACTTCCCGGCCACAGGGAAGTTGCTAGCCGGGAATTCTCTGCCTGGTTCTACCCGCTGCCCGGAACGCTACGCAGGGCAAAAGCGATTCTCGTCCTCCGTGCTTGCTTTTTCTCAGAAAGAGCCGTGGTGTGCGTTTTCGCCAGAAAACGAGTTTTCGGCCGAAAACGTGTACGTTTGCACTTCCCGGCCACAGGGAAGCTGCTAGCCGGGAATTCTCTGCCTGGTTCTACCCGCTGCCCGGAACGCTACGCAGGGCAAAAGCGATTCTCGTCCTCCGTGCTTGCTTTTTCTCAGAAAGAGCCGTGGTGTGCGTTTTCGCCGGAAAACGCGTTTTCGGCCGAAAACGTGTACGTTTGCACTTCCCCGCCACAGGGAAGCTGCTAGCCGGGAATTCTCTGCCTGGTTCTACCCGCTGCCCGGAACGCTACGCAGGGCAAAAGCGATTCTCGTCCTCCGTGCTTGCTTTTTCTCAGAAAGAGCCGTGGTGTGCATTTTCGCCGGTAAACGCGTTTTCGGCCGAAAACGTGTACGTTTGCACTTCCCGGCCACAGGGAAGCTGCTAGCCGGGAATTCTCTGCCTGGTTCTACCCGCTGCCCGGAACGCTACGCAGGGCAAAAGCGATTCTCGTCCTCCGTGCTTGCTTTTTCTCAGAAAGAGCCGTGGTGTGCGTTTTCGCCGGAAAACGCGTTTTCGGCAAAAACGTGTACGTTTGCACTTCCCGGCCACAGGGAAGCTGCTAGCCGGGAATTCTCTGCCTGGTTCTACCCGCTGCCCGGAACACTACGCAGGGCAAAAGCGATTCTCGTCCTCCGTGCTTGCTTTTTCTCAGAAAGAGCCGTGGTGTGCGTTTTCGCCAGAAAACGCGTTTTCGGCCGAAAACGTGTACGTTTGCACTTCCCCGCCACAGGGAAGCTGCTAGCCGGGAATTCTCTGCCTGGTTCTACCCGCTGCCCGGAACGCTACGCAGGGCAAAAGCGATTCTCGTCCTCCGTGCTTGCTTTTTCTCAGAAAGAGCCGTGGTGTGCGTTTTCGCGGGAAAACGCGTTTCCGGCCGAAAACGTGTACGTTTGCACTTCCCGGCCACAGGGAAGCTGGTAGCCGGGAATTCTCTGCCTGGTTCTACCCGCTGCCCGGAACGCTACGCAGGGCAAAAGCGATTCTCGTCCTCCGTGCTTGCTTTTTCCCAGAAAGAGCCGTGGTGTGCGTTTTCGCCGGAAAACGCGTTTTCGGCCGAAAACGTGTACGTTTGCACTTCCCGGCCACAGGGAAGCTGCTAGCCGGGAATTCTCTGCCTGGTTCTACCCGCTGCCCGGAACGCTACGCAGGGCAAAAGCGATTCTCGTCCTCCGTTCTTGCTTTCTCTCAGAAAGAGCCGTGGTGTGCGTTTTCGCCGGTAAATGCGTTTTCGGCCGAAAACGTGTACGTTTGCACTTCCCGGCCACAGGGAAGCTGCTAGCCGGGAATTCTCTGCCTGGTTCTACCCGCTGCCCGGAACGCTACGCAGGGCAAAAGCGGTTCTCGTGCTCCGTGCTTGCTTTTTCTCAGAAAGAGCCGTGGTGTGCGTTTTCGCCGGAAAACGTGTTTTCGGCGAAAACGTGTACATTTGCACTTCCCGGCCACAGGGAAGTTGCTAGCCGGGAATTCTCTGCCTGGTTCTACCCGCTGCCCGGAACGCTACGCAGGGCAAAAGCGATTCTCGTCCTCCGTGCTTGCTTTTTCTCAGAAAGAGCCGTGGTGTGCGTTTTCGCCAGAAAACGCGTTTTCGGCCGAAAACGTGTACGTTTGCACTTCCCGGCCACAGGGAAGCTGCTAGCCGGGAATTCTCTGCCTGGTTCTACCCGCTGCCAGGAACGCTACGCAGGGCAAAAGCGATTCTCGTCCTCCGTGCTTGCTTTTTCTCAGAAAGAGCCGTGGTGTGCGTTTTCGCCGGAAAACGCGTTTTCGGCCGAAAACGTGTACGTTTGCACTTCCCGGCCACAGGGAAGCTGCTAGCCGGGAATTCTCTGCCTGGTTCTACCCGCTGCCCGGAACGCTACGCAGGGCAAAAGCGATTCTCGTCCTCCGTGCTTGCTTTTTCTCAGAAAGAGCCGTGGTGTGCGTTGTCGCCAGAAAACGCGTTTTCGGCCGAAAACGTGTACGTTTGCACTTCCCGGCCACAGGGAAGCTGCTAGCCGGGAATTCTCTGCCTGGTTCTACCCGCTGCCCGGAACGCTACGCAGGGCAAAAGCGATTCTCGTCCTCCGTGCTTGCTTTTTCTCAGAAAGAGCCGTGGTGTGCGTTTTCGCCGGAAAACGCTTTTTCGGCCGAAAACGTGTACGTTTGCACTTCCCGGCCACAGGGAAGCTGCTAGCCGGGAATTCTCTGCCTGGTTCTACCCGCTGCCCGGAACGCTACGCAGGGCAAAAGCGATTCTCGTCCTCCGTGCTTGCTTTTTCTCAGAAAGAGCCGTGGTGTGCGTTTTCGCCGGAAAACGCGTTTTCGGCGAAAACGTGTACGTTTGCACTTCCCGGCCACAGGGAAGCTGCTAGCCGGGAATTCTCTGCCTGGTTCTACCCGCTGCCCGGAACTCTACGCAGGGCAAAAGCGATTCTCGTCCTCCGTGCTTGCTTTTTCTCAGAAAGAGCCGTGGTGTGCGTTTTCGCCAGAAAACGCGTTTTCGGCCGAAAACGTGTACGTTTGCACTTCCCCGCCACAGGGAAGCTGCTAGCCGGGAATTCTCTGCCTGGTTCTACCCGCTGCCCGGAACGCTACGCAGGGCAAAAGCGATTCTCTTCCTCCGTGCTTGCTTTTTCTCAGAAAGAGCCGTGGTGTGCGTTTTCGCCGGAAAACGCGTTTTCGGCCGAAAACGTGTACGTTTGCACTTCCCGGCCACAGGGAAGCTGCTAGCCGGGAATTCTCTGCCTGGTTCTACCCGCTGCCCGGAACGCTACGCAGGGCAAAAGCGATTCTCGTCCTCCGTGCTTGCTTTTTCCCAGAAAGAGCCGTGGTGTGCGTTTTCGCCGGAAAACGCGTTTTCGGCCGAAAACGTGTACGTTTGCACTTCCCGGCCACAGGGAAGCTGCTAGCCGGGAATTCTCTGCCTGGTTCTACCCGCTGCCCGGAACGCTACGCAGGGCAAAAGCGATTCTCGTCCTCCGTGCTTGCTTTCTCTCAGAAAGAGCCGTGGTGTGCGTTTTCGCCGGTAAATGCGTTTTCGGCCGAAAACGTGTACGTTTGCACTTCCCGGCCACAGGGAAGCTGCTAGCCGGGAATTCTCTGCCTGGTTCTACCCGCTGCCCGGAACGCTACGCAGGGCAAAAGCGGTTCTCGTGCTCCGTGCTTGCTTTTTCTCAGAAAGAGCCGTGGTGTGCGTTTTCGCCGGAAAACGTGTTTTCGGCGAAAACGTGTACATTTGCACTTCCCGGCCACAGGGAAGTTGCTAGCCGGGAATTCTCTGCCTGGTTCTACCCGCTGCCCGGAACGCTACGCAGGGCAAAAGCGATTCTCGTCCTCCGTGCTTGCTTTTTCTCAGAAAGAGCCGTGGTGTGCGTTTTCGCCAGAAAACGCGTTTTCGGCCGAAAACGTGTACGTTTGCACTTCCCGGCCACAGGGAAGCTGCTAGCCGGGAATTCTCTGCCTGGTTCTACCCGCTGCCAGGAACGCTACGCAGGGCAAAAGCGATTCTCGTCCTCCGTGCTTGCTTTTTCTCAGAAAGAGCCGTGGTGTGCGTTTTCGCCGGAAAACGCGTTTTCGGCCGAAAACGTGTACGTTTGCACTTCCCGGCCACAGGGAAGCTGCTAGCCGGCAATTCGCTGCCTATTTCTACCCGCTGCTCAGAACTCTACGCAGGGCAAAAGCGATTCTCGTCCTCCGTGCTTGCTTTTTCTCAGAAAGAGCCGTGGTGTGCGTTTTCGCCGGAAAACGCGTTTTCGGCCGAAAACGTGTACGTTTGCACTTCCCGGCCACAGGGAAGCTGCTAGCCGGGAATTCTCTGCCTGGTTCTACCCGCTGCCCGGAACGCTACGCAGGGCAAAAGCGATTCTCGTCCTCCGTGCTTGCTTTTTCTCAGAAAGAGCCGTGGTGTGCATTTTCGCCGGTAAACGCGTTTTCGGCCGAAAACGTGTACGTTTGCACTTCCCGGCCACAGGGAAGCTGCTAGCCGGGAATTCTCTGCCTGGTTCTACCCGCTGCCCGGAACGCTACGCAGGGCAAAAGCGATTCTCGTCCTCCGTGCTTGCTTTTTCTCAGAAAGAGCCGTGGTGTGCGTTTTCGCCGGAAAACGCGTTTTCGGCGAAAACGTGTACGTTTGCACTTCCCGGCCACAGGGAAGCTGCTAGCCGGGAATTCTCTGCCTGGTTCTACCCGCTGCCCGGAACACTACGCAGGGCAAAAGCGATTCTCGTCCTCCGTGCTTGCTTTTTCTCAGAAAGAGCCGTGGTGTGCGTTTTCGCCAGAAAACGCGTTTTCGGCCGAAAACGTGTACGTTTGCACTTCCCCGCCACAGGGAAGCTGCTAGCCGGGAATTCTCTGCCTGGTTCTACCCGCTGCCCGGAACGCTACGCAGGGCAAAAGCGATTCTCGTCCTCCGTGCTTGCTTTTTCTCAGAAAGAGCCGTGGTGTGCGTTTTCGCCGGAAAACGCGTTTCCGGCCGAAAACGTGTACGTTTGCACTTCCCGGCTACAGGGAACTGCTAGACGGGAATTCTCTGCCTGGTTCTACCCGCTGCCCGGAACGCTACGCAGGGCAAAAGCGATTCTCGTCCTCCGTGCTTGCTTTTTCCCAGAAAGAGCCGTGGTGTGCGTTTTCGCCGGAAAACGCGTTTTCGGCCGAAAACGTGTACGTTTGCACTTCCCGGCCACAGGGAAGCTGCTAGCCGGGAATTCTCTGCCTGGTTCTACCCGCTGCCCGGAACGCTACGCAGGGCAAAAGCGATTCTCGTCCTCCGTGCTTGCTTTCTCTCAGAAAGAGCCGTGGTGTGCGTTTTCACCGGTAAATGCGTTTTCGGCCGAAAACGTGTACGTTTGCACTTCCCGGCCACAGGGAAGCTGCTAGCCGGGAATTCTCTGCCTGGTTCTACCCGCTGCCCGGAACGCTACGCAGGGCAAAAGCGGTTCTCGTGCTCCGTGCTTGCTTTTTCTCAGAAAGAGCCGTGGTGTGCGTTTTCGCCGGAAAACGTGTTTTCGGCGAAAACGTGTACATTTGCACTTCCCGGCCACAGGGAAGTTGCTAGCCGGGAATTCTCTGCCTGGTTCTACCCGCTGCCCGGAACGCTACGCAGGGCAAAAGCGATTCTCGTCCTCCGTGCTTGCTTTTTCTCAGAAAGAGCCGTGGTGTGCGTTTTCGCCAGAAAACGAGTTTTCGGCCGAAAACGTGTACGTTTGCACTTCCCGGCCACAGGGAAGCTGCTAGCCGGGAATTCTCTGCCTGGTTCTACCCGCTGCCCGGAACGCTACGCAGGGCAAAATCGATTCTCGTCCTCCGTGCTTGCTTTTTCTCAGAAAGAGCCGTGGTGTGCGTTTTCGCCGGAAAACGCGTTTTCGGCCGAAAACGTGTACGTTTGCACTTCCCCGCCACAGGGAAGCTGCTAGCCGGGAATTCTCTGCCTGTTTCTACCCGCTGCCCGGAACGCTACGCAGGGCAAAAGCGATTCTCGTCCTCCGTGCTTGCTTTTTCTCAGAAAGAGCCGTGGTGTGCGTTTTCGCCGGAAAACGCGTTTCCGGCCGAAAACGTGTACGTTTGCACTTCCCGGCCACAGGGAAGCTGCTAGCCGGGAATTCTCTGCCTGGTTCTACCCGCTGCCCGGAACGCTACGCAGGGCAAAAGCGATTCTCGTCCTCCGTGCTTGCTTTTTCTCAGAAAGAGCCGTGGTGTGCGTTTTCACCGGAAAACGCGTTTTCGGCCGAAAACGTGTACGTTTACACTTCCCGGCCACAGGGAAGCTGCTAGCCGGGAATTCTCTGCCTGGTTCTACCCGCTGCCCGGAACGCTACGCAGGGCAAAAGCGATTCTAGTCCTCCGTGCTTGCTTTTTCTCAGAAAGAGCCGTGGTGTGCGTTTTCGCCAGAAAACGCGTTTTTGGCCGAAAACGTGTACGTTTGCACTTCCCGGCCACAGGGAAGCTGCTAGCCGGGAATTCTCTGCCTGGTTCTACCCGCTGCCCGGAACGCTACGCAGGGCAAAAGCGATTCTCGTCCTCCGTGCTTGCTTTTTCTCAGAAAGAGCCGTGGTGTGCATTTTCGCCGGTAAACGCGTTTTCGGCCGAAAACGTGTACGTTTGCACTTCCCGGCCACAGGGAAGCTGCTAGCCGGGAATTCTCTGCCTGGTTCTACCCGCTGCCCGGAACGCTACGCAGGGCAAAAGCGATTCTCGTCCTCCGTGCTTGCTTTTTCTCAGAAAGAGCCGTGGTGTGCGTTTTCGCCGGAAAACGCGTTTTCGGCGAAAACGTGTACGTTTGCACTTCCCGGCCACAGGGAAGCTGCTAGCCGGGAATTCTCTGCCTGGTTCTACCCGCTGCCCGGAACACTACGCAGGGCAAAAGCGATTCTCGTCCTCCGTGCTTGCTTTTTCTCAGAAAGAGCCGTGGTGTGCGTTTTCGCCAGAAAACGCGTTTTCGGCCGAAAACGTGTACGTTTGCACTTCCCCGCCACAGGGAAGCTGCTAGCCGGGAATTCTCTGCCTGGTTCTACCCGCTGCCCGGAACGCTACGCAGGGCAAAAGCGATTCTCGTCCTCCGTGCTTGCTTTTTCTCAGAAAGAGCCGTGGTGTGCGTTTTCGCGGGAAAACGCGTTTCCGGCCGAAAACGTGTACGTTTGCACTTCCCGGCTACAGGGAACTGCTAGACGGGAATTCTCTGCCTGGTTCTACCCGCTGCCCGGAACGCTACGCAGGGCAAAAGCGATTCTCGTCCTCCGTGCTTGCTTTTTCCCAGAAAGAGCCGTGGTGTGCGTTTTCGCCGGAAAACGCGTTTTCGGCCGAAAACGTGTACGTTTGCACTTCCCGGCCACAGGGAAGCTGCTAGCCGGGAATTCTCTGCCTGGTTCTACCCGCTGCCCGGAACGCTACGCAGGGCAAAAGCGATTCTCGTCCTCCGTGCTTGCTTTCTCTCAGAAAGAGCCGTGGTGTGCGTTTTCACCGGTAAATGCGTTTTGGGCCGAAAACGTGTACGTTTGCACTTCCCGGCCACAGGGAAGCTGCTAGCCGGGAATTCTCTGCCTGGTTCTACCCGCTGCCCGGAACGCTACGCAGGGCAAAAGCGGTTCTCGTGCTCCGTGCTTGCTTTTTCTCAGAAAGAGCCGTGGTGTGCGTTTTCGCCGGAAAACGTGTTTTCGGCGAAAACGTGTACATTTGCACTTCCCGGCCACAGGGAAGTTGCTAGCCGGGAATTCTCTGCCTGGTTCTACCCGCTGCCCGGAACGCTACGCAGGGCAAAAGCGATTCTCGTCCTCCGTGCTTGCTTTTTCTCAGAAAGAGCCGTGGTGTGCGTTTTCGCCAGAAAACGAGTTTTCGGCCGAAAACGTGTACGTTTGCACTTCCCGGCCACAGGGAAGCTGCTAGCCGGGAATTCTCTGCCTGGTTCTACCCGCTGCCCGGAACGCTACGCAGGGCAAAAGCGATTCTCGTCCTCCGTGCTTGCTTTTTCTCAGAAAGAGCCGTGGTGTGCGTTTTCGCCGGAAAACGCGTTTTCGGCCGAAAACGTGTACGTTTGCACTTCCCCGCCACAGGGAAGCTGCTAGCCGGGAATTCTCTGCCTGGTTCTACCCGCTGCCCGGAACGCTACGCAGGGCAAAAGCGATTCTCGTCCTCCGTGCTTGCTTTTTCTCAGAAAGAGCCGTGGTGTGCATTTTCGCCGGTAAACGCGTTTTCGGCCGAAAACGTGTACGTTTGCACTTCCCGGCCACAGGGAAGCTGCTAGCCGGGAATTCTCTGCCTGGTTCTACCCGCTGCCCGGAACGCTACGCAGGGCAAAAGCGATTCTCGTCCTCCGTGCTTGCTTTTTCTCAGAAAGAGCCGTGGTGTGCGTTTTCGCCGGAAAACGCGTTTTCGGCAAAAACGTGTACGTTTGCACTTCCCGGCCACAGGGAAGCTGCTAGCCGGGAATTCTCTGCCTGGTTCTACCCGCTGCCCGGAACACTACGCAGGGCAAAAGCGATTCTCGTCCTCCGTGCTTGCTTTTTCTCAGAAAGAGCCGTGGTGTGCGTTTTCGCCAGAAAACGCGTTTTCGGCCGAAAACGTGTACGTTTGCACTTCCCCGCCACAGGGAAGCTGCTAGCCGGGAATTCTCTGCCTGGTTCTACCCGCTGCCCGGAACGCTACGCAGGGCAAAAGCGATTCTCGTCCTCCGTGCTTGCTTTTTCTCAGAAAGAGCCGTGGTGTGCGTTTTCGCGGGAAAACGCGTTTCCGGCCGAAAACGTGTACGTTTGCACTTCCCGGCCACAGGGAAGCTGCTAGCCGGGAATTCTCTGCCTGGTTCTACCCGCTGCCCGGAACGCTACGCAGGGCAAAAGCGATTCTCGTCCTCCGTGCTTGCTTTTTCCCAGAAAGAGCCGTGGTGTGCGTTTTCGCCGGAAAACGCGTTTTCGGCCGAAAACGTGTACGTTTGCACTTCCCGGCCACAGGGAAGCTGCTAGCCGGGAATTCTCTGCCTGGTTCTACCCGCTGCCCGGAACGCTACGCAGGGCAAAAGCGATTCTCGTCCTCCGTGCTTGCTTTCTCTCAGAAAGAGCCGTGGTGTGCGTTTTCGCCGGTAAATGCGTTTTCGGCCGAAAACGTGTACGTTTGCACTTCCCGGCCACAGGGAAGCTGCTAGCCGGGAATTCTCTGCCTGGTTCTACCCGCTGCCCGGAACGCTACGCAGGGCAAAAGCGGTTCTCGTGCTCCGTGCTTGCTTTTTCTCAGAAAGAGCCGTGGTGTGCGTTTTCGCCGGAAAACGTGTTTTCGGCGAAAACGTGTACATTTGCACTTCCCGGCCACAGGGAAGTTGCTAGCCGGGAATTCTCTGCCTGGTTCTACCCGCTGCCCGGAACGCTACGCAGGGCAAAAGCGATTCTCGTCCTCCGTGCTTGCTTTTTCTCAGAAAGAGCCGTGGTGTGCGTTTTCGCCAGAAAACGCGTTTTCGGCCGAAAACGTGTACGTTTGCACTTCCCGGCCACAGGGAAGCTGCTAGCCGGGAATTCTCTGCCTGGTTCTACCCGCTGCCAGGAACGCTACGCAGGGCAAAAGCGATTCTCGTCCTCCGTGCTTGCTTTTTCTCAGAAAGAGCCGTGGTGTGCGTTTTCGCCGGAAAACGCGTTTTCGGCCGAAAACGTGTACGTTTGCACTTCCCGGCCACAGGGAAGCTGCTAGCCGGGAATTCTCTGCCTGGTTCTACCCGCTGCCCGGAACGCTACGCAGGGCAAAAGCGATTCTCGTCCTCCGTGCTTGCTTTTTCTCAGAAAGAGCCGTGGTGTGCGTTTTCGCCAGAAAACGCGTTTTCGGCCGAAAACGTGTACGTTTGCACTTCCCGGCCACAGGGAAGCTGCTAGCCGGGAATTCTCTGCCTGGTTCTACCCGCTGCCCGGAACGCTACGCAGGGCAAAAGCGATTCTCGTCCTCCGTGCTTGCTTTTTCTCAGAAAGAGCCGTGGTGTGCGTTTTCGCCGGAAAACGCGTTTTCGGCCGAAAACGTGTACGTTTGCACTTCCCGGCCACAGGGAAGCTGCTAGCCGGGAATTCTCTGCCTGGTTCTACCCGCTGCCCGGAACGCTACGCAGGGCAAAAGCGATTCTCGTCCTCCGTGCTTGCTTTTTCTCAGAAAGAGCCGTGGTGTGCGTTTTCGCCGGAAAACGCGTTTTCGGCGAAAACGTGTACGTTTGCACTTCCCGGCCACAGGGAAGCTGCTAGCCGGGAATTCTCTGCCTGGTTCTACCCGCTGCCCGGAACTCTACGCAGGGCAAAAGCGATTCTCGTCCTCCGTGCTTGCTTTTTCTCAGAAAGAGCCGTGGTGTGCGTTTTCGCCAGAAAACGCGTTTTCGGCCGAAAACGTGTACGTTTGCACTTCCCCGCCACAGGGAAGCTGCTAGCCGGGAATTCTCTGCCTGGTTCTACCCGCTGCCCGGAACGCTACGCAGGGCAAAAGCGATTCTCTTCCTCCGTGCTTGCTTTTTCTCAGAAAGAGCCGTGGTGTGCGTTTTCGCCGGAAAACGCGTTTTCGGCCGAAAACGTGTACGTTTGCACTTCCCGGCCACAGGGAAGCTGCTAGCCGGGAATTCTCTGCCTGGTTCTACCCGCTGCCCGGAACGCTACGCAGGGCAAAAGCGATTCTCGTCCTCCGTGCTTGCTTTTTCCCAGAAAGAGCCGTGGTGTGCGTTTTCGCCGGAAAACGCGTTTTCGGCCGAAAACGTGTACGTTTGCACTTCCCGGCCACAGGGAAGCTGCTAGCCGGGAATTCTCTGCCTGGTTCTACCCGCTGCCCGGAACGCTACGCAGGGCAAAAGCGATTCTCGTCCTCCGTGCTTGCTTTCTCTCAGAAAGAGCCGTGGTGTGCGTTTTCGCCGGTAAATGCGTTTTCGGCCGAAAACGTGTACGTTTGCACTTCCCGGCCACAGGGAAGCTGCTAGCCGGGAATTCTCTGCCTGGTTCTACCCGCTGCCCGGAACGCTACGCAGGGCAAAAGCGGTTCTCGTGCTCCGTGCTTGCTTTTTCTCAGAAAGAGCCGTGGTGTGCGTTTTCGCCGGAAAACGTGTTTTCGGCGAAAACGTGTACATTTGCACTTCCCGGCCACAGGGAAGTTGCTAGCCGGGAATTCTCTGCCTGGTTCTACCCGCTGCCCGGAACGCTACGCAGGGCAAAAGCGATTCTCGTCCTCCGTGCTTGCTTTTTCTCAGAAAGAGCCGTGGTGTGCGTTTTCGCCAGAAAACGCGTTTTCGGCCGAAAACGTGTACGTTTGCACTTCCCGGCCACAGGGAAGCTGCTAGCCGGGAATTCTCTGCCTGGTTCTACCCGCTGCCAGGAACGCTACGCAGGGCAAAAGCGATTCTCGTCCTCCGTGCTTGCTTTTTCTCAGAAAGAGCCGTGGTGTGCGTTTTCGCCGGAAAACGCGTTTTCGGCCGAAAACGTGTACGTTTGCACTTCCCGGCCACAGGGAAGCTGCTAGCCGGCAATTCGCTGCCTATTTCTACCCGCTGCTCAGAACTCTACGCAGGGCAAAAGCGATTCTCGTCCTCCGTGCTTGCTTTTTCTCAGAAAGAGCCGTGGTGTGCGTTTTCGCCGGAAAACGCGTTTTCGGCCGAAAACGTGTACGTTTGCACTTCCCGGCCACAGGGAAGCTGCTAGCCGGGAATTCTCTGCCTGGTTCTACCCGCTGCCAGGAACGCTACGCAGGGCAAAAGCGATTCTCGTCCTCCGTGCTTGCTTTTTCTCAGAAAGAGCCGTGGTATGCGTTTTCGCCAGAAAACGCGTTTTCGGCCGAAAACGTGTACGTTTGCACTTCCCGGCCACAGGGAAGCTGCTAGCCGGGAATTCTCTGCCTGGTTCTACCCGCTGCCCGGAACGCTACGCAGGGCAAAAGCGATTCTCGTCCTCCGTGCTTGCTTTTTCTCAGAAAGAGCCGTGGTGTGCGTTTTCGCCGGAAAACGCTTTTTCGGCCGAAAACGTGTACGTTTGCACTTCCCGGCCACAGGGAAGCTGCTAGCCGGGAATTCTCTGCCTGGTTCTACCCGCTGCCCGGAACGCTACGCAGGGCAAAAGCGATTCTCGTCCTCCGTGCTTGCTTTTTCTCAGAAAGAGCCGTGGTGTGCGTTTTCGCCGGAAAACGCGTTTTCGGCGAAAACGTGTACGTTTGCACTTCCCGGCCACAGGGAAGCTGCTAGCCGGGAATTCTCTGCCTGGTTCTACCCGCTGCCCGGAACTCTACGCAGGGCAAAAGCGATTCTCGTCCTCCGTGCTTGCTTTTTCTCAGAAAGAGCCGTGGTGTGCGTTTTCGCCAGAAAACGCGTTTTCGGCCGAAAACGTGTACGTTTGCACTTCCCCGCCACAGGGAAGCTGCTAGCCGGGAATTCTCTGCCTGGTTCTACCCGCTGCCCGGAACGCTACGCAGGGCAAAAGCGATTCTCGTCCTCCGTGCTTGCTTTTTCTCAGAAAGAGCCGTGGTGTGCGTTTTCGCCGGAAAACGCGTTTTCGGCCGAAAACGTGTACGTTTGCACTTCCCGGCCACAGGGAAGCTGCTAGACGGGAATTCTCTGCCTGGTTCTACCCGCTGCCCGGAACGCTACGCAGGGCAAAAGCGATTCTCGTCCTCCGTGCTTGCTTTTTCCCAGAAAGAGCCGTGGTGTGCGTTTTCGCCGGAAAACGCGTTTTCGGCCGAAAACGTGTACGTTTGCACTTCCCGGCCACAGGGAAGCTGCTAGCCGGGAATTCTCTGCCTGGTTCTACCCGCTGCCCAGAACGCTACGCAGGGCAAAAGCGATTCTCGTCCTCCGTGCTTGCTTTTTCTCAGAAAGAGCCGTGGTGTGCGTTTTCGCCGGTAAACGCGTTTTCGGCCGAAAACGTGTACGTTTGCACTTCCCCGCCACAGGGAAGCTGCTAGCCGGGAATTCTCTGCCTGGTTCTACCCGCTGCCCGGAACGCTACGCAGGGCAAAAGCGGTTCTCGTCCTCCGTGCTTGCTTTTTCTCAGAAAGAGCCGTGGTGTGCGTTTTCGCCAGAAAACGCGTTTTCGGCGAAAACGTGTACGTTTGCACTTCCCGGCCACAGGGAAGCTGCTAGCCGGGAATTCTCTGCCTGGTTCTACCCGCTGCCCGGAACGCTACGCAGGGCAAAAGCGGTTCTCGTCCTCCGTGCTTGCTTTTTCTCAGAAAGAGCCGTGGTGTGCATTTTCGCCGGAAAACGCATTTTCGGCCGTAAACGTGTACGTTTGCACTTCCCGGCCACAGGGAAGCTGCTAGCCGGGAATTCTCTGCCTGGTTCTACCCGCTGCCCGGAACGCTACGCAGGGCAAAAGCGATTCTCGTCCTCCGTGCTTGCTTTATCTCAGAAAGAGCCGTGGTGTGCGTTTTCGCCGGAAAACGCGTTTTCGGCCGAAAACGTGTACGTTTGCACTTCCCGGCCACAGGGAAGCTGCTAGCCGGGAATTCTCTGCCTGGTTCTACCCGCTGCCCGGAACGCTACGCAGGGCAAAAGCGATTCTCGTCCTCCGTGCTTGCTTTCTCTCAGAAAGAGCCGTGGTGTGCGTTTTCGCCAGAAAACGTGTTTTCGGCGAAAACGTGTACGTTTGCACTTCCCGGCCACAGGGAAGTTGCTAGCCGGGAATTCTCTGCCTGGTTCTACCCGCTGCCCGGAACGCTACGCAGGGCAAAAGCGATTGTCGTCCTCCGTGCTTGCTTTTTCTCAGAAAGAGCCGTGGTGTGCGTTTTCGCCAGAAAACGCGTTTTCGGCCGAAAACGTGTACGTTTGCACTTCCCCGCCACAGGGAAGCTGCTAGCCGGGAATTCTCTGCCTGGTTCTACCCGCTGCCCGGAACGCTACGCAGGGCAAAATCGATTCTCGTCCTCCGTGCTTGCTTTTTCTCAGAAAGAGCCGTGGTGTGCGTTTTCGCCGGAAAACGCGTTTTCGGCCGAAAACGTGTACGTTTGCACTTCCCCGCCACAGGGAAGCTGCTAGCCGGGAATTCTCTGCCTGGTTCTACCCGCTGCCCGGAACGCTACGCAGGGCAAAAGCGATTCTCGTCCTCCGTGCTTGCTTTTTCTCAGAAAGAGCCGTGGTGTGCATTTTCGCCGGTAAACGCGTTTTCGGCCGAAAACGTGTACGTTTGCACTTCCCGGCCACAGGGAAGCTGCTAGCCGGGAATTCTCTGCCTGGTTCTACCCGCTGCCCGGAACGCTACGCAGGGCAAAAGCGATTCTCGTCCTCCGTGCTTGCTTTTTCTCAGAAAGAGCCGTGGTGTGCGTTTTCGCCGGAAAACGCGTTTTCGGCCGAAAACGTGTACGTTTGCACTTCCCGGCCACAGGGAAGCTGCTAGCCGGGAATTCTCTGCCTGGTTCTACCCGCTGCCCGGAACACTACGCAGGGCAAAAGCGATTCTCGTCCTCCGTGCTTGCTTTTTCTCAGAAAGAGCCGTGGTGTGCGTTTTCGCCAGAAAACGCGTTTTCGGCCGAAAACGTGTACGTTTGCACTTCCCCGCCACAGGGAAGCTGCTAGCCGGGAATTCTCTGCCTGGTTCTACCCGCTGCCCGGAACGCTACGCAGGGCAAAAGCGATTCTCGTCCTCCGTGCTTGCTTTTTCTCAGAAAGAGCCGTGGTGTGCGTTTTCGCGGGAAAACGCGTTTCCGGCCGAAAACGTGTACGTTTGCACTTCCCGGCTACAGGGAACTGCTAGACGGGAATTCTCTGCCTGGTTCTACCCGCTGCCCGGAACGCTACGCAGGGCAAAAGCGATTCTCGTCCTCCGTGCTTTCTTTTTCCCAGAAAGAGCCGTGGTGTGCGTTTTCGCCGGAAAACGCGTTTTCGGCCGAAAACGTGTACGTTTGCACTTCCCGGCCACAGGGAAGCTGCTAGCCGGGAATTCTCTGCCTGGTTCTACCCGCTGCCCGGAACGCTACGCAGGGCAAAAGCGATTCTCGTCCTCCGTGCTTGCTTTCTCTCAGAAAGAGCCGTGGTGTGCGTTTTCACCGGTAAATGCGTTTTGGGCCGAAAACGTGTACGTTTGCACTTCCCGGCCACAGGGAAGCTGCTAGCCGGGAATTCTCTGCCTGGTTCTACCCGCTGCCCGGAACGCTACGCAGGGCAAAAGCGGTTCTCGTGCTCCGTGCTTGCTTTTTCTCAGAAAGAGCCGTGGTGTGCGTTTTCGCCGGAAAACGTGTTTTCGGCGAAAACGTGTACATTTGCACTTCCCGGCCACAGGGAAGTTGCTAGCCGGGAATTCTCTGCCTGGTTCTACCCGCTGCCCGGAACGCTACGCAGGGCAAAAGCGATTCTCGTCCTCCGTGCTTGCTTTTTCTCAGAAAGAGCCGTGGTGTGCGTTTTCGCCAGAAAACGAGTTTTCGGCCGAAAACGTGTACGTTTGCACTTCCCGGCCACAGGGAAGCTGCTAGCCGGGAATTCTCTGCCTGGTTCTACCCGCTGCCCGGAACGCTACGCAGGGCAAAATCGATTCTCGTCCTCCGTGCTTGCTTTTTCTCAGAAAGAGCCGTGGTGTGCGTTTTCGCCGGAAAACGCGTTTTCGGCCGAAAACGTGTACGTTTGCACTTCCCCGCCACAGGGAAGCTGCTAGCCGGGAATTCTCTGCCTGTTTCTACCCGCTGCCCGGAACGCTACGCAGGGCAAAAGCGATTCTCGTCCTCCGTGCTTGCTTTTTCTCAGAAAGAGCCGTGGTGTGCGTTTTCGCCGGAAAACGCGTTTTCGGCCGAAAACGTGTACGTTTGCACTTCCCGGCCACAGGGAAGCTGCTAGCCGGGAATTCTCTGCCTGGTTCTACCCGCTGCCCGGAACGCTACGCAGGGCAAAAGCGATTCTCGTCCTCCGTGCTTGCTTTTTCTCAGAAAGAGCCGTGGTGTGCGTTTTCGCCGGAAAACGCGTTTTCGGCCGAAAACGTGTACGTTTGCAGTTCCCGGCCACAGGGAAGCTGCTAGCCGGGAATTCTCTGCCTGGTTCTACCCGCTGCCCGGAACGCTACGCAGGGCAAAAGCGATTCTAGTCCTCCGTGCTTGCTTTTTCTCAGAAAGAGCCGTGGTGTGCGTTTTCGCCAGAAAACGCGTTTTCGGCCGAAAACGTGTACGTTTGCACTTCCCGGCCACAGGGAAGCTGCTAGCCGGGAATTCTCTGCCTGGTTCTACCCGCTGCCCGGAACGCTACGCAGGGCAAAAGCGATTCTCGTCCTCCGTGCTTGCTTTTTCTCAGAAAGAGCCGTGGTGTGCGTTTTCGCCGGTAAACGCGTTTTCGGCCGAAAACGTGTACGTTTGCACTTCCCCGCCACAGGGAAGCTGCTAGCCGGGAATTCTCTGCCTGTTTCTACCCGCTGCCCGGAACGCTACGCAGGGCAAAAGCGATTCTCGTCCTCCGTGCTTGCTTTTTCTCAGAAAGAGCCGTGGTGTGCGTTTTCGCCGGAAAACGCGTTTTCGGCCGAAAACGTGTACGTTTGCACTTCCCGGCCACAGGGAAGCTGCTAGCCGGGAATTCTCTGCCTGGTTCTACCCGCTGCCCGGAACGCTACGCAGGGCAAAAGCGATTCTCGTCCTCCGTGCTTGCTTTTTCTCAGAAAGAGCCGTGGTGTGCGTTTTCGCCGGAAAACGCGTTTTCGGCCGAAAACGTGTACGTTTGCAGTTCCCGGCCACAGGGAAGCTGCTAGCCGGGAATTCTCTGCCTGGTTCTACCCGCTGCCCGGAACGCTACGCAGGGCAAAAGCGATTCTAGTCCTCCGTGCTTGCTTTTTCTCAGAAAGAGCCGTGGTGTGCGTTTTCGCCAGAAAACGCGTTTTCGGCCGAAAACGTGTACGTTTGCACTTCCCGGCCACAGGGAAGCTGCTAGCCGGGAATTCTCTGCCTGGTTCTACCCGCTGCCCGGAACGCTACGCAGGGCAAAAGCGATTCTCGTCCTCCGTGCTTGCTTTTTCTCAGAAAGAGCCGTGGTGTGCATTTTCGCCGGTAAACGCGTTTTCGGCCGAAAACGTGTACGTTTGCACTTCCCGGCCACAGGGAAGCTGCTAGCCGGGAATTCTCTGCCTGGTTCTACCCGCTGCCCGGAACGCTACGCAGGGCAAAAGCGATTCTCGTCCTCCGTGCTTGCTTTTTCTCAGAAAGAGCCGTGGTGTGCGTTTTCGCCGGAAAACGCGTTTTCGGCAAAAACGTGTACGTTTGCACTTCCCGGCCACAGGGAAGCTGCTAGCCGGGAATTCTCTGCCTGGTTCTACCCGCTGCCCGGAACACTACGCAGGGCAAAAGCGATTCTCGTCCTCCGTGCTTGCTTTTTCTCAGAAAGAGCCGTGGTGTGCGTTTTCGCGGGAAAACGCGTTTCCGGCCGAAAACGTGTACGTTTGCACTTCCCGGCCACAGGGAAGCTGCTAGCCGGGAATTCTCTGCCTGGTTCTACCCGCTGCCCGGAACGCTACGCAGGGCAAAAGCGATTCTCGTCCTCCGTGCTTGCTTTTTCCCAGAAAGAGCCGTGGTGTGCGTTTTCGCCGGAAAACGCGTTTTCGGCCGAAAACGTGTACGTTTGCACTTCCCGGCCACAGGTAAGCTGCTAGCCGGGAATTCTCTGCCTGGTTCTACCCGCTGCCCGGAACGCTATGCAGGGCAAAAGCGATTCTCGTCCTCCGTGCTTGCTTTCTCTCAGAAAGAGCCGTGGTGTGCGTTTTCGCCGGTAAATGCGTTTTCGGCCGAAAACGTGTACGTTTGCACTTCCCGGCCACAGGGAAGCTGCTAGCCGGGAATTCTCTGCCTGGTTCTACCCGCTGCCCGGAACGCTACGCAGGGCAAAAGCGGTTCTCGTGCTCCGTGCTTGCTTTTTCTCAGAAAGAGCCGTGGTGTGCGTTTTCGCCGGAAAACGTGTTTTCGGCGAAAACGTGTACATTTGCACTTCCCGGCCACAGGGAAGTTGCTAGCCGGGAATTCTCTGCCTGGTTCTACCCGCTGCCCGGAACGCTACGCAGGGCAAAAGCGATTCTCGTCCTCCGTGCTTGCTTTCTCTCAGAAAGAGCCGTGGTGTGCGTTTTCGCCAGAAAACGCGTTTTCGGCCGAAAACGTGTACGTTTGCACTTCCCGGCCACAGGGAAGCTGCTAGCCGGGAATTCTCTGCCTGGTTCTACCCGCTGCCAGGAACGCTACGCAGGGCAAAAGCGATTCTCGTCCTCCGTGCTTGCTTTTTCTCAGAAAGAGCCGTGGTGTGCGTTTTCGCCGGAAAACGCGTTTTCGGCTGAAAACGTGTACGTTTGCACTTCCCGGCCACAGGGAAGCTGCTAGCCGGCAATTCGCTGCCTATTTCTACCCGCTGCTCAGAACTCTACGCAGGGCAAAAGCGATTCTCGTCCTCCGTGCTTGCTTTTTCTCAGAAAGAGCCGTGGTGTGCGTTTTCGCCGGAAAACGCGTTTTCGGCCGAAAACGTGTACGTTTGCACTTCCCGGCCACAGGGAAGCTGCTAGCCGGGAATTCTCTGCCTGGTTCTACCCGCTGCCCGGAACGCTACGCAGGGCAAAAGCGATTCTCGTCCTCCGTGCTTGCTTTTTCTCAGAAAGAGCCGTGGTGTGCGTTTTCGCCAGAAAACGCGTTTTCGGCCGAAAACGTGTACGTTTGCACTTCCCGGCCACAGGGAAGCTGCTAGCCGGGAATTCTCTGCCTGGTTCTACCCGCTGCCCGGAACGCTACGCAGGGCAAAAGCGATTCTCGTCCTCCGTGCTTGCTTTTTCTCAGAAAGAGCCGTGGTGTGCGTTTTCGCCGGAAAACGCTTTTTCGGCCGAAAACGTGTACGTTTGCACTTCCCGGCCACAGGGAAGCTGCTAGCCGGGAATTCTCTGCCTGGTTCTACCCGCTGCCCGGAACGCTACGCAGGGCAAAAGCGATTCTCGTCCTCCGTGCTTGCTTTTTCTCAGAAAGAGCCGTGGTGTGCGTTTTCGCCGGAAAACGCGTTTTCGGCGAAAACGTGTACGTTTGCACTTCCCGGCCACAGGGAAGCTGCTAGCCGGGAATTCTCTGCCTGGTTCTACCCGCTGCCCGGAACTCTACGCAGGGCAAAAGCGATTCTCGTCCTCCGTGCTTGCTTTTTCTCAGAAAGAGCCGTGGTGTGCGTTTTCGCCAGAAAACGCGTTTTCGGCCGAAAACGTGTACGTTTGCACTTCCCCGCCACAGGGAAGCTGCTAGCCGGGAATTCTCTGCCTGGTTCTACCCGCTGCCCGGAACGCTACGCAGGGCAAAAGCGATTCTCGTCCTCCGTGCTTGCTTTTTCTCAGAAAGAGCCGTGGTGTGCGTTTTCGCCGGAAAACGCGTTTTCGGCCGAAAACGTGTACGTTTGCACTTCCCGGCCACAGGGAAGCTGCTAGACGGGAATTCTCTGCCTGGTTCTACCCGCTGCCCGGAACGCTACGCAGGGCAAAAGCGATTCTCGTCCTCCGTGCTTGCTTTTTCCCAGAAAGAGCCGTGGTGTGCGTTTTCGCCGGAAAACGCGTTTTCGGCCGAAAACGTGTACGTTTGCACTTCCCGGCCACAGGGAAGCTGCTAGCCGGGAATTCTCTGCCTGGTTCTACCCGCTGCCCGGAACGCTACGCAGGGCAAAAGCGATTCTCGTCCTCCGTGCTTGCTTTTTCTCAGAAAGAGCCGTGGTGTGCGTTTTCGCCAGAAAACGTGTTTTCGGCGAAAACGTGTACGTTTGCACTTCCCGGCCACAGGGAAGATGCTAGCCGGGAATTCTCTGCCTGGTTCTACCCGCTGCCCGGAACGCTACGCAGGGCAAAAGCGGTTCTCGTCCTCCGTGCTTGCTTTTTCTCAGAAAGAGCCGTGGTGTGCATTTTCGCCGGAAAACGCGTTTTCGGCCGAAAACGTGTACGTTTGCACTTCCCGGCCACAGGGAAGCTGCTAGCCGGGAATTCTCTGCCTGGTTCTACCCGCTGCCCGGAACGCTACGCAGGGCAAAAGCGATTCTCGTCCTCCGTGCTTGCTTTATCTCAGAAAGAGCCGTGGTGTGCGTTTTCGCCGGAAAACGCGTTTTCGGCGAAAACGTGTACGTTTGCACTTCCCGGCCACAGGGAAGCTGCTAGCCGGGAATTCTCTGCCTGGTTCTACCCGCTGCCCGGAACTCTACGCAGGGCAAAAGCGATTCTCGTCCTCCGTGCTTGCTTTTTCTCAGAAAGAGCCGTGGTGTGCGTTTTCGCCAGAAAACGCGTTTTCGGCCGAAAACGTGTACGTTTGCACTTCCCCGCCACAGGGAAGCTGCTAGCCGGGAATTCTCTGCCTGGTTCTACCCGCTGCCCGGAACGCTACGCAGGGCAAAAGCGATTCTCGTCCTCCGTGCTTGCTTTTTCTCAGAAAGAGCCGTGGTGTGCGTTTTCGCCGGAAAAAGCGTTTTCGGCCGAAAACGTGTACGTTTGCACTTCCGGGCCACAGGGAAGCTGCTAGACGGGAATTCTCTGCCTGGTTCTACCCGCTGCCCGGAACGCTACGCAGGGCAAAAGCGATTCTCGTCCTCCGTGCATGCTTTTTCCCAGAAAGAGCCGTGGTGTGCGTTTTCGCCGGAAAACGCGTTTTCGGCCGAAAACGTGTATGTTTGCACTTCCCGGCCACAGGGAAGCTGCTAGCCGGGAATTCTCTGCCTGGTTCTACCCGCTGCCCGGAACGCTACGCAGGGCAAAAGCGATTCTCGTCCTCCGTGCTTGCTTTCTCTCAGAAAGAGCCGTGGTGTGCGTTTTCGCCAGAAAACGTGTTTTCGGCGAAAACGTGTACGTTTGCACTTCCCGGCCACAGGGAAGTTGCTAGCCGGGAATTCTCTGCCTGGTTCTACCCGCTGCCCGGAACGCTACGCAGGGCAAAAGCGATTCTCGTCCTCCGTGCTTGCTTTTTCTCAGAAAGAGCCGTGGTGTGCGTTTTCGCCAGAAAACGCGTTTTCGGCCGAAAACGTGTACGTTTGCACTTCCCCGCCACAGGGAAGCTGCTAGCCGGGAATTCTCTGCCTGGTTCTACCCGCTGCCCGGAACGCTACGCAGGGCAAAATCGATTCTCGTCCTCCGTGCTTGCTTTTTCTCAGAAAGAGCCGTGGTGTGCGTTTTCGCGGGAAAACGCGTTTTCGGCCGAAAACGTGTACGTTTGCACTTCCCGGCCACAGGGAAGCTGCTAGCCGGGAATTCTCTGCCTGGTTCTACCCGCTGCCCGGAACGCTACGCAGGGCAAAAGCGATTCTCGTCCTCCGTGCTTGCTTTTTCTCAGAAAGAGCCGTGGTGTACGTTTTCGCTAGAAAACGCGTTTTCGGCCGAAAACGTGTACGTTTGCACTTCCCGGCCACAGGGAAGCTGCTAGCCGGGAATTCTCTGCCTGGTTCTACCCGCTGCCCGGAACGCTACGCAGGGCAAAAGCGATTCTCGTCCTCCGTGCTTGCTTTTTCTCAGAAAGAGCCGTGGTGTGCGTTTTCGCCGGAAAACGCGTTTTCGGCCGAAAACGTGTACGTTTGCACTTCCCGGCCACAGGGAAGCTGCTAGCCGGGAATTCTCTGCCTGGTTCTACCCGCTGCCCGGAACGCTACGCAGGGCAAAAGCGATTCTCGTCCTCCGTGCTTGCTTTTTCTCAGAAAGAGCCGTGGTGTGCATTTTCGCCGGTAAACGCGTTTTCGGCCAAAAACGTGTACGTTTGCACTTCCCGGCCACAGGGAAGCTGCTAGCCGGGAATTCTCTGCCTGGTTCTACCCGCTGCCCGGAACGCTACGCAGGGCAAAAGCGATTCTCGTCCTCCGTGCTTGCTTTTTCTCAGAAAGAGCCGTGGTGTGCGTTTTCGCCGGAAAACGCGTTTTCGGCGAAAACGTGTACGTTTGCACTTCCCGGCCACAGGGAAGCTGCTAGCCGGGAATTCTCTGCCTGGTTCTACCCGCTGCCCGGAACGCTACGCAGGGCAAAAGCGATTCTCGTCCTCCGTGCTTGCTTTTTCTCAGAAAGAGCCGTGGTGTGCGTTTTCGCGGGAAAACGCGTTTTCGGCCGAAAACCTGTACGTTTGCACTTCCCGGCCACAGGGAAGCTGCTAGCCGGGAATTCTCTGCCTGGTTCTACCCGCTGCCCGGAACGCTACGCAGGGCAAAAGCGATTCTCGTCCTCCGTGCTTGCTTTTTCTCAGAAAGAGCCGTGGTGTGCGTTTTCGCGGGAAAACGCGTTATCGGCCGAAAACCTGTACGTTTGCACTTCCCGGCCACAGGGAAGCTGCTAGACGGGAATTCTCTGCCTGGTTCTACCCGCTGCCCGGAACGCTACGCAGGGCAAAAGCGATTCTCGTCCTCCGTGCTTGCTTTTTCTCAGAAAGAGCCGTGGTGTGCGTTTTCGCCGGAAAACGCGTTTTCGGCCGAAAACGTGTACGTTTGCACTTCCCGGCCACAGGGAAGCTGCTAGCCGGGAATTCTCTGCCTGGTTCTACCCGCTGCCCGGAACACTACGCAGGGCAAAAGCGATTCTCGTCCTCCGTGCTTGCTTTTTCTCAGAAAGAGCCGTGGTGTGCGTTTTCGCCAGAAAACACGTTTTCGGCCGAAAACGTGTACGTTTGCACTTCCCCGCCACAGGGAAGCTGCTAGCCGGGAATTCTCTGCCTGGTTCTACCCGCTGCCCGGAACGCTACGCAGGGCAAAAGCGATTCTCGTCCTCCGTGCTTGCTTTTTCTCAGAAAGAGCCGTGGTGTGCATTTTCGCCGCAAAACGAGTTTTCGGCCGAAAACGTGTACGTTTGCACTTCCCGGCCACAGGGAAGCTGCTAGCCGGGAATTCTCTGCCTGGTTCTACCCGCTGCCCGGAACGCTACGCAGGGCAAAAGCGATTCTCGTCCTCCGTGCTTGCTTTTTCTCAGAAAGAGCCGTGGTGTGCGTTTTCGCCGGAAAACGCGTTTTCGGCCGAAAACGTGTACGTTTGCACTTCCCGGCCACAGGGAAGCTGCTAGCCGGGAATTCTCTGCCTGGTTCTACCCGCTGCCCGGAACGCTACGCAGGGCAAAAGCGATTCTCGTCCTCCGTACTTGCTTTTTCTCAGAAAGAGCCGTGGTGTGCGTTTTCGCCGGTAAACGCGTTTTCGGCCGAAAACGTGGACGTTTGCACTTCCCCGCCACAGGGAAGCTGCTAGCCGGGAATTCTCTGCCTGGTTCTACCCGCTGCCCGGAACGCTACGCAGGGCAAAAGCGATTCTCGTCCTCCGTGCTTGCTTTTTCTCAGAAAGAGCCGTGGTGTGCGTTTTCGCCGGAAAACGCGTTTTCGGCGAAAACGTGTACGTTTGCACTTCCCGGCCACAGGGAAGCTGCTAGCCGGGAATTCTCTGCCTGGTTCTACCCGCTGCCCGGAACACTACGCAGGGCAAAAGCGATTCTCGTCTTCCGTGCTTGCTTTTTCTCAGAAAGAGCCGTGGTGTGCGTTTTCGCCAGAAAACGCGTTTTCGGCCGAAAACGTGTACGTTTGCACTTCCCGGCCAGAGGGAAGCTGCTAGACGGGAATTCTCTGCCTGGTTCTACCCGCTGCCCGGAACGCTACGCAGGGCAAAAGCGATTCTCGTCCTCCGTGCTTGCTTTTTCTCAGAAAGAGCCGTGGTGTGCGTTTTCGCCGGAAAACGCGTTTTCGGCCGAAAACGTGTACGTTTGCACTTCCCCGCCACAGGGAAGCTGCTAGCCGGGAATTCTCTGCCTGGTTCTACCCGCTGCCCGGAACGCTACGCAGGGCAAAAGCGATTCTCGTCCTCCGTGCTTGCTTTTTCTCAGAAAGAGCCGTGGTGTGCGTTTTCGCCGGAAAACGCGTTTTCGGCCGAAAACGTGTACGTTTGCACTTCCCGGCCAGAGGGAAGCTGCTAGACGGGAATTCTCTGCCTGGTTCTACCCGCTGCCCGGAACGCTACGCAGGGCAAAAGCGATTCTCGTCCTCCGTGCTTGCTTTTTCTCAGAAAGAGCCGTGGTGTGCGTTTTCGCCGGAAAACGCGTTTTCGGCCGAAAACGTGTACGTTTGCACTTCCCGGCCACAGGGAAGCTGCTAGCCGGGAATTCTCTGCCTGGTTCTACCCGCTGCCCGGAACGCTACGCAGGGCAAAAGCGATTCTCGTCCTCCGTGCTTGCTTTTTCTCAGAAAGAGCCGTGGTGTGCGTTTTCGCCGGAAAACGCGTTTTCGGCCGAAAACGTGTACGTTTGCACTTCCCGGCCACAGGGAAGCTGCTAGCCGGGAATTCTCTGCCTGGTTCTACCCGCTGCCCGGAACGCTACGCAGGGCAAAAGCGATTCTCGTCCTCCGTGCTTGCTTTTTCTCAGAAAGAGCCGTGGTGTGCGTTTTCGCCGGAAAACGCGTTTTCGGCGAAAACGTGTACGTTTGCACTTCCCGGCCACAGGGAAGCTGCTAGCCGGGAATTCTCTGCCTGGTTCTACCCGCTGCCCGGAACACTACGCAGGGCAAAAGCGATTCTCGTCCTCCGTGCTTTCTTTTTCTCAGAAAGAGCCGTGGTGTGTTTTTTCGCCAGAAAACGCGTTTTCGGCCGAAAACGTGTACGTTTGCACTTCCCGGCCACAGGGAAGCTGCTAGCCGGGAATTCTCTGCCTGGTTCTACCCGCTGCCCGGAACGCTACGCAGGGCAAAAGCGATTCTCGTCCTCCGTGCTTGCTTTTTCTCAGAAAGAGCCGTGGTGTGCGTTTTCGCCGGAAAACGCGTTTTCGGCCGAAAACGTGTACGTTTGCACTTCCCCGCCACAGGGAAGCTGCTAGCCGACAATTCTCTGCCTGGTTCTACCCGCTGCCCGGAACGCTACGCAGGGCAAAAGCGATTCTCGTCCTCCGTGCTTGATTTTTCTCAGAAAGAGCCGTGGTGTGCGTTTTCGCCGGAAAACGCGTTTTCGGCCGAAAACGTGTACGTTTGCACTTCCCCGCCACAGGGAAGCTGCTAGCCGACAATTCTCTGCCTGGTTCTACCCGCTGCCCGGAACGCTACGCAGGGCAAAAGCGATTCTCGTCCTCCGTGCTTGCTTTTTCTCAGAAAGAGCCGTGGTGTGCGTTTTCGCCGGAAAACGCGTTTTCGGCCGAAAACGTGTACGTTTGCACTTCCCGGCCACAGGGCAGCTGCTAGCCGGGAATTCTCTGCCTGGTTCTACCCGCTGCCCGGAACGCTACGCAAGGCAAAAGCGATTCTCGTCCTCCGTGCTTGCTTTTTCTCAGAAAGAGCCGTGGTGTGCGTTTTCGCCGGTAAACGCCTTTTCGGCCGAAAACGTGTACGTTTGCACTTCCCGGCCACAGGGAAGCTGCTAGCCGGGAATTCTCTGCCTGGTTCTACCCGCTGCCCGGAACGCTACGCAGGGCAAAAGCGATTCTCGTCCTCCGTGCTTGCTTTATCTCAGAAAGAGCCGTGGTGTGCGTTTTCGCCGGAAAACGCGTTTTCGGCGAAAACGTGTACGTTTGCACTTCCCGGCCACAGGGAAGCTGCTAGCCGGGAATTCTCTGCCTGGTTCTACCCGCTGCCCGGAACTCTACGCAGGGCAAAAGCGATTCTCGTCCTCCGTGCTTGCTTTTTCTCAGAAAGAGCCGTGGTGTGCGTTTTCGCCAGAAAACGCGTTTTCGGCCGAAAACGTGTACGTTTGCACTTCCCCGCCACAGGGAAGCTGCTAGCCGGGAATTCTCTGCCTGGTTCTACCCGCTGCCCGGAACGCTACGCAGGGCAAAAGCGATTCTCGTCCTCCGTGCTTGCTTTTTCTCAGAAAGAGCCGTGGTGTGCGTTTTCGCCGGAAAAAGCGTTTTCGGCCGAAAACGTGTACGTTTGCACTTCCCGGCCACAGGGAAGCTGCTAGACGGGAATTCTCTGCCTGGTTCTACCCGCTGCCCGGAACGCTACGCAGGGCAAAAGCGATTCTCGTCCTCCGTGCATGCTTTTTCCCAGAAAGAGCCGTGGTGTGCGTTTTCGCCGGAAAACGCGTTTTCGGCCGAAAACGTGTACGTTTGCACTTCCCGGCCACAGGGAAGCTGCTAGCCGGGAATTCTCTGCCTGGTTCTACCCGCTGCCCGGAACGCTACGCAGGGCAAAAGCGATTCTCGTCCTCCGTGCTTGCTTTCTCTCAGAAAGAGCCGTGGTGTGCGTTTTCGCCAGAAAACGTGTTTTCGGCGAAAACGTGTACGTTTGCACTTCCCGGCCACAGGGAAGTTGCTAGCCGGGAATTCTCTGCCTGGTTCTACCCGCTGCCCGGAACGCTACGCAGGGCAAAAGCGATTCTCGTCCTCCGTGCTTGCTTTTTCTCAGAAAGAGCCGTGGTGTGCGTTTTCGCCAGAAAACGCGTTTTCGGCCGAAAACGTGTACGTTTGCACTTCCCCGCCACAGGGAAGCTGCTAGCCGGGAATTCTCTGCCTGGTTCTACCCGCTGCCCGGAACGCTACGCAGGGCAAAATCGATTCTCGTCCTCCGTGCTTGCTTTTTCTCAGAAAGAGCCGTGGTGTGCGTTTTCGCCGGAAAAAGCGTTTTCGGCCGAAAACGTGTACGTTTGCACTTCCCGGCCACTGGGAAGCTGCTAGCCGGGAATTCTCTGCCTGGTTCTACCCGCTGCCCGGAACGCTACGCAGGGCAAAAGCGATTCTCGTCCTCCGTGCTTGCTTTTTCTCAGAAAGAGCCGTGGTGTACGTTTTCACTAGAAAACGCGTTTTCGGCCGAAAACGTGTACGTTTGCACTTCCCGGCCACAGGGAAGCTGCTAGCCGGGAATTCTCTGCCTGGTTCTACCCGCTGCCCGGAACGCTACGCAGGGCAAAAGCGATTCTCGTCCTCCGTGCTTGCTTTTTCTCAGAAAGAGCCGTGGTGTGCGTTTTCGCCGGAAAACGCGTTTTCGGCCGAAAACGTGTACGTTTGCACTTCCCGGCCACAGGGAAGCTGCTAGCCGGGAATTCTCTGCCTGGTTCTACCCGCTGCCCGGAACGCTACGCAGGGCAAAAGCGATTCTCGTCCTCCGTGCTTGCTTTTTCTCAGAAAGAGCCGTGGTGTGCATTTTCGCCGGTAAACGCGTTTTCGGCCGAAAACGTGTACGTTTGCACTTCCCGGCCACAGGGAAGCTGCTAGCCGGGAATTCTCTGCCTGGTTCTACCCGCTGCCCGGAACGCTACGCAGGGCAAAAGCGATTCTCGTCCTCCGTGCTTGCTTTTTCTCAGAAAGAGCCGTGGTGTGCGTTTTCGCCGGAAAACGCGTTTTCGGCGAAAACGTGTACGTTTGCACTTCCCGGCCACAGGGAAGCTGCTAGCCGGGAATTCTCTGCCTGGTTCTACCCGCTGCCCGGAACGCTACGCAGGGCAAAAGCGATTCTCGTCCTCCGTGCTTGCTTTTTCTCAGAAAGAGCCGTGGTGTGCGTTTTCGCGGGAAAACGCGTTTTCGGCCGAAAACCTGTACGTTTGCACTTCCCGGCCACAGGGAAGCTGCTAGCCGGGAATTCTCTGCCTGGTTCTACCCGCTGCCCGGAACGCTACGCAGGGCAAAAGCGATTCTCGTCCTCCGTGCTTGCTTTTTCTCAGAAAGAGCCGTGGTGTGCGTTTTCGCGGGAAAACGCGTTATCGGCCGAAAACCTGTACGTTTGCACTTCCCGGCCACAGGGAAGCTGCTAGCCGGGAATTCTCTGCCTGGTTCTACCCGCTGCCCGGAACGCTACGCAGGGCAAAAGCGATTCTCGTCCTCCGTGCTTGCTTTTTCTCAGAAAGAGCCGTGGTGTGCGTTTTCGCCGGAAAACGCGTTTTCGGCCGAAAACGTGTACGTTTGCACTTCCCGGCCACAGGGAAGCTGCTAGCCGGGAATTCTCTGCCTGGTTCTACCCGCTGCCCGGAACACTACGCAGGGCAAAAGCGATTCTCGTCCTCCGTGCTTGCTTTTTCTCAGAAAGAGCCGTGGTGTGCGTTTTCGCCAGAAAACACGTTTTCGGCCGAAAACGTGTACGTTTGCACTTCCCCGCCACAGGGAAGCTGCTAGCCGGGAATTCTCTGCCTGGTTCTACCCGCTGCCCGGAACGCTACGCAGGGCAAAAGCGATTCTCGTCCTCCGTGCTTGCTTTTTCTCAGAAAGAGCCGTGGTGTGCGTTTTCGCCGCAAAACGAGTTTTCGGCCGAAAACGTGTACGTTTGCACTTCCCGGCCACAGGGAAGCTGCTAGCCGGGAATTCTCTGCCTGGTTCTACCCGCTGCCCGGAACACTACGCAGGGCAAAAGCGATTCTCGTCCTCCGTGCTTTCTTTTTCTCAGAAAGAGCCGTGGTGTGTTTTTTCGCCAGAAAACGCGTTTTCGGCCGAAAACGTGTACGTTTGCACTTCCCGGCCACAGGGAAGCTGCTAGCCGGGAATTCTCTGCCTGGTTCTACCCGCTGCCCGGAACGCTACGCAGGGCAAAAGCGATTCTCGTCCTCCGTGCTTGCTTTTTCTCAGAAAGAGCCGTGGTGTGCGTTTTCGCCGGAAAACGCGTTTTCGGCCGAAAACGTGTACGTTTGCACTTCCCCGCCACAGGGAAGCTGCTAGCCGACAATTCTCTGCCTGGTTCTACCCGCTGCCCGGAACGCTACGCAGGGCAAAAGCGATTCTCGTCCTCCGTGCTTGATTTTTCTCAGAAAGAGCCGTGGTGTGCGTTTTCGCCGGAAAACGCGTTTTCGGCCGAAAACGTGTACGTTTGCACTTCCCGGCCACAGGGAACCTGCTAGCCGGGAATTCTCTGCCTGGTTCTACCCGCTGCCCGGAACGCTACGCAGGGCAAAAGCGATTCTCGTCCTCCGTGCTTGCTTTTTCTCAGAAAGAGCCGTGGTGTGCGTTTTCGCCGGAAAACGCGTTTTCGGCCGAAAACGTGTACGTTTGCACTTCCCGGCCACAGGGCAGCTGCTAGCCGGGAATTCTCTGCCTGGTTCTACCCGCTGCCCGGAACGCTACGCAAGGCAAAAGCGATTCTCGTCCTCCGTGCTTGCTTTTTCTCAGAAAGAGCCGTGGTGTGCGTTTTCGCCGGTAAACGCCTTTTCGGCCGAAAACGTGTACGTTTGCACTTCCCGGCCACAGGGAAGCTGCTAGCCGGGAATTCTCTGCCTGGTTCTACCCGCTGCCCGGAACGCTACGCAGGGCAAAAGCGATTCTCGTC
Organism: Athene noctua; assembly: GCF_965140245.1. Taxonomy (NCBI): domain Eukaryota; kingdom Metazoa; phylum Chordata; class Aves; order Strigiformes; family Strigidae; genus Athene; species Athene noctua. The sequence goes on from NW_027437672.1 coordinate 156,592, forward strand.
CTCCGTGCTTGCTTTATCTCAGAAAGAGCCGTGGTGTGCGTTTTCGCCGGAAAACGCGTTTTCGGCGAAAACGTGTACGTTTGCACTTCCCGGCCACAGGGAAGCTGCTAGCCGGGAATTCTCTGCCTGGTTCTACCCGCTGCCCGGAACTCTACGCAGGGCAAAAGCGATTCTCGTCCTCCGTGCTTGCTTTTTCTCAGAAAGAGCCGTGGTGTGCGTTTTCGCCAGAAAACGCGTTTTCGGCCGAAAACGTGTACGTTTGCACTTCCCCGCCACAGGGAAGCTGCTAGCCGGGAATTCTCTGCCTGGTTCTACCCGCTGCCCGGAACGCTACGCAGGGCAAAAGCGATTCTCGTCCTCCGTGCTTGCTTTTTCTCAGAAAGAGCCGTGGTGTGCGTTTTCGCCGGAAAAAGCGTTTTCGGCCGAAAACGTGTACGTTTGCACTTCCCGGCCACAGGGAAGCTGCTAGACGGGAATTCTCTGCCTGGTTCTACCCGCTGCCCGGAACGCTACGCAGGGCAAAAGCGATTCTCGTCCTCCGTGCATGCTTTTTCCCAGAAAGAGCCGTGGTGTGCGTTTTCGCCGGAAAACGCGTTTTCGGCCGAAAACGTGTACGTTTGCACTTCCCGGCCACAGGGAAGCTGCTAGCCGGGAATTCTCTGCCTGGTTCTACCCGCTGCCCGGAACGCTACGCAGGGCAAAAGCGATTCTCGTCCTCCGTGCTTGCTTTCTCTCAGAAAGAGCCGTGGTGTGCGTTTTCGCCAGAAAACGTGTTTTCGGCGAAAACGTGTACGTTTGCACTTCCCGGCCACAGGGAAGTTGCTAGCCGGGAATTCTCTGCCTGGTTCTACCCGCTGCCCGGAACGCTACGCAGGGCAAAAGCGATTCTCGTCCTCCGTGCTTGCTTTTTCTCAGAAAGAGCCGTGGTGTGCGTTTTCGCCAGAAAACGCGTTTTCGGCCGAAAACGTGTACGTTTGCACTTCCCCGCCACAGGGAAGCTGCTAGCCGGGAATTCTCTGCCTGGTTCTACCCGCTGCCCGGAACGCTACGCAGGGCAAAATCGATTCTCGTCCTCCGTGCTTGCTTTTTCTCAGAAAGAGCCGTGGTGTGCGTTTTCGCCGGAAAAAGCGTTTTCGGCCGAAAACGTGTACGTTTGCACTTCCCGGCCACTGGGAAGCTGCTAGCCGGGAATTCTCTGCCTGGTTCTACCCGCTGCCCGGAACGCTACGCAGGGCAAAAGCGATTCTCGTCCTCCGTGCTTGCTTTTTCTCAGAAAGAGCCGTGGTGTACGTTTTCGCTAGAAAACGCGTTTTCGGCCGAAAACGTGTACGTTTGCACTTCCCGGCCACAGGGAAGCTGCTAGCCGGGAATTCTCTGCCTGGTTCTACCCGCTGCCCGGAACGCTACGCAGGGCAAAAGCGATTCTCGTCCTCCGTGCTTGCTTTTTCTCAGAAAGAGCCGTGGTGTGCGTTTTCGCCGGAAAACGCGTTTTCGGCCGAAAACGTGTACGTTTGCACTTCCCGGCCACAGGGAAGCTGCTAGCCGGGAATTCTCTGCCTGGTTCTACCCGCTGCCCGGAACGCTACGCAGGGCAAAAGCGATTCTCGTCCTCCGTGCTTGCTTTTTCTCAGAAAGAGCCGTGGTGTGCATTTTCGCCGGTAAACGCGTTTTCGGCCGAAAACGTGTACGTTTGCACTTCCCGGCCACAGGGAAGCTGCTAGCCGGGAATTCTCTGCCTGGTTCTACCCGCTGCCCGGAACGCTACGCAGGGCAAAAGCGATTCTCGTCCTCCGTGCTTGCTTTTTCTCAGAAAGAGCCGTGGTGTGCGTTTTCGCCGGAAAACGCGTTTTCGGCGAAAACGTGTACGTTTGCACTTCCCGGCCACAGGGAAGCTGCTAGCCGGGAATTCTCTGCCTGGTTCTACCCGCTGCCCGGAACGCTACGCAGGGCAAAAGCGATTCTCGTCCTCCGTGCTTGCTTTTTCTCAGAAAGAGCCGTGGTGTGCGTTTTCGCGGGAAAACGCGTTTTCGGCCGAAAACCTGTACGTTTGCACTTCCCGGCCACAGGGAAGCTGCTAGCCGGGAATTCTCTGCCTGGTTCTACCCGCTGCCCGGAACGCTACGCAGGGCAAAAGCGATTCTCGTCCTCCGTGCTTGCTTTTTCTCAGAAAGAGCCGTGGTGTGCGTTTTCGCGGGAAAACGCGTTATCGGCCGAAAACCTGTACGTTTGCACTTCCCGGCCACAGGGAAGCTGCTAGCCGGGAATTCTCTGCCTGGTTCTACCCGCTGCCCGGAACGCTACGCAGGGCAAAAGCGATTCTCGTCCTCCGTGCTTGCTTTTTCTCAGAAAGAGCCGTGGTGTGCGTTTTCGCCGGAAAACGCGTTTTCGGCCGAAAACGTGTACGTTTGCACTTCCCGGCCACAGGGAAGCTGCTAGCCGGGAATTCTCTGCCTGGTTCTACCCGCTGCCCGGAACACTACGCAGGGCAAAAGCGATTCTCGTCCTCCGTGCTTGCTTTTTCTCAGAAAGAGCCGTGGTGTGCGTTTTCGCCAGAAAACACGTTTTCGGCCGAAAACGTGTACGTTTGCACTTCCCCGCCACAGGGAAGCTGCTAGCCGGGAATTCTCTGCCTGGTTCTACCCGCTGCCCGGAACGCTACGCAGGGCAAAAGCGATTCTCGTCCTCCGTGCTTGCTTTTTCTCAGAAAGAGCCGTGGTGTGCGTTTTCGCCGCAAAACGAGTTTTCGGCCGAAAACGTGTACGTTTGCACTTCCCGGCCACAGGGAAGCTGCTAGCCGGGAATTCTCTGCCTGGTTCTACCCGCTGCCCGGAACGCTACGCAGGGCAAAAGCGATTCTCGTCCTCCGTGCTTGCTTTTTCTCAGAAAGAGCCGTTGTGTGCGTTTTCACCGGAAAACGCGTTTTCGGCCGAAAACGTGTACGTTTGCACTTCCCCGCCACAGGGAAGCTGCTAGCCGGGAATTCTCTGCCTGGTTCTACCCGCTGCCCGGAACGCTACGCAGGGCAAAAGCGATTCTCGTCCTCCGTGCTTGCTTTTTCTCAGAAAGAGCCGTGGTGTGCGTTTTCGCCAGAAAACGCGTTTTCGGCCGAAAACGTGTACGTTTGCACTTCCCGGCCACAGGGAAGCTGCTAGCCGGGAATTCTCTGCCTGGTTCTACCCGCTGCCCGGAACGCTACGCAGGGCAAAAGCGATTCTCGTCCTCCGTGCTTGCTTTTTCTCAGAAAGAGCCGTGGTGTGCGTTTTCGCCGGAAAACGCGTTTTCGGCCGAAACCGTGTACGTTTGCACTTCCCCGCCACAGGGAAGCTGCTAGCCGGGAATTCTCTGCCTGGTTCTACCCGCTGCCAGGAACGCTACGCAGGGCAAAAGCGATTCTCGTCCTCCGTGCTTGCTTTTTCTCAGAAAGAGCCATGGTGTGCTTTTTCGCCGGAAAACGCGTTTTCGGCCGAAAACGTGTACGTTTGCACTTCCCGGCCACAGGGAAGCTGCTAGCCGGGAATTCGCTGCCTATTTCTACCCGCTGTTCAGAACGCTACGCAGGGCAAAAGCGATTCTCGACCTCCGTGCTTGCTTTTTCTCAGAAAGAGCCGTGGTGTGCGTTTTCGCCAGAAAACGCGTTTTCGGCCGAAAACGTGTACGTTTGCACTTCCCCGCCACAGGGAAGCTGCTAGCCGGGAATTCTCTGCCTGGTTCTACCCGCTGCCCGGAACGCTACGCAGGGCAAAAGCGATTCTCGTCCTCCGTGCTTGCTTTTTCTCAGAAAGAGCCGTGGTGTGCGTTTTCGCCGGAAAACGCGTTTTCGGCCGAAAACGTGTACGTTTGCACTTCCCGGCCACAGGGAAGCTGCTAGCCGGGAATTCTCTGCCTGGTTCTACCCGCTGCCCGGAACGCTACGCAGGGCAAAAGCGATTCTCGTCCTCCGTGCTTGCTTTTTCTCAGAAAGAGCCGTGGTGTGCGTTTTCGGCCGAAAACGTGTACGTTTGCACTTCCCGGCCACAGGGAAGCTGCTAGCCGGGAATTCTCTGCCTGGTTCTACCCGCTGCCCGGAACGCTACGCAGGGCAAAAGCGATTCTCGTCCTCCGTGCTTGCTTTTTCCCAGAAAGAGCCGTGGTGTGCGTTTTCGCCGGAAAACGCGTTTTCGGCCGAAAACGTGTACGTTTGCACTTCCCGGCCACAGGGAAGCTGCTAGCCGGGAATTCTCTGCCTGGTTCTACCCGCTGCCCGGAACGCTACGCAGGGCAAAAGCGATTCTCGTCCTCCGTGCTTGCTTTTTCTCAGAAAGAGCCGTGGTGTGCGTTTTCGCCGGAAAACGCGTTTTCGGCCGAAAACGTGTACGTTTGCACTTCCCGGCCACAGGGAAGCTGCTAGCCGGGAATTCTCTGCCTGGTTCTACCCGCTGCCCGGAACGCTACGCAGGGCAAAAGCGATTCTCGTCCTCCGTGCTTGCTTTTTCTCAGAAAGAGCCGTGGTGTGAGTTTTCGCGGGAAAACGCGTTTTCGGCCGAAAACCTGTACGTTTGCACTTCCCGGCCACAGGGAAGCTGCTAGCCGGGAATTCTCTGCCTGGTTCTACCCGCTGCCCGGAACGCTACGCAGGGCAAAAGCGATTCTCGTCCTCCGTGCTTGCTTTTTCTCAGAAAGAGCCGTGGTGTGCGTTTTCGCCGGAAAACGCGTTTTCGGCCGAAACCGTGTACGTTTGCACTTCCCGGCCACAGGGAAGCTGCTAGCCGGGAATTCTCTGCCTGGTTCTACCCGCTGCCAGGAACGCTACGCAGGGCAAAAGCGATTCTCGTCCTCCGTGCTTGCTTTTTCTCAGAAAGAGCCATGGTGTGCTTTTTCGCCGGAAAACGCGTTTTCGGCCGAAAACGTGTACGTTTGCACTTCCCGGCCACAGGGAAGCTGCTAGCCGGCAATTCGCTGCCTATTTCTACCCGCTGCTCAGAACGCTACGCAGGGCAAAAGCGATTCTCGTCCTCCGTGCTTTCTTTTTCTCAGAAAGAGCCGTGGTGTGCGTTTTCGCGGGAAAACGCGTTTTCGGCCGAAAACGTGTACGTTTGCACTTCCCCGCCACAGGGAAGCTGCTAGCCGGGAATTCTCTGCCTGGTTCTACCCGCTGCCCGGAACGCTACGCAGGGCAAAAGCGATTCTCGTCCTCCGTGCTTGCTTTTTCTCAGAAAGAGCCGTGGTGTGCGTTTTCGCCGGAAAACGCGTTTTCGGCCGAAAACGTGTACGTTTGCACTTCCCGGCCACAGGGAAGCTGCTAGCCGGGAATTCTCTGCCTGGTTCTACCCGCTGCCCGGAACACTACGCAGGGCAAAAGCGATTCTCGTCCTCCGTGCTTGCTTTTTCTCAGAAAGAGCCGTGGTGTGCGTTTTCGGCCGAAAACGTGTACGTTTGCACTTCCCGGCCACAGGGAAGCTGCTAGCCGGGAATTCTCTGCCTGGTTCTACCCGCTGCCCGGAACGCTACGCAGGGCAAAAGCGATTCTCGTCCTCCGTGCTTGCTTTTTCCCAGAAAGAGCCGTGGTGTGCGTTTTCGCCGGAAAACACGTTTTCGGCCGAAAACGTGTACGTTTGCACTTCCCGGCCACAGGGAAGCTGCTAGCCGGGAATTCTCTGCCTGGTTCTACCCGCTGCCCGGAACGCTACGCAGGGCAAAAGCGATTCTCGTCCTCCGTGCTTGCTTTTTCTCAGAAAGAGCCGTGGTGTGCGTTTTCGCCGGTAAACGCGTTTTCGGCCGAAAACTTGTACGTTTGCACTTCCCGGCCACAGGGAAGCTGCTAGCCGGGAATTCTCTGCCTGGTTCTACCCGCTGCCCAGAACGCTACGCAGGGCAAAAGCGATTCTCGTCCTCCGTGCTTGCTTTTTCTCAGAAAGAGCCGTGGTGTGCGTTTTCGCCGGAAAACGCGTTTTCGGCCGAAAACGTGTACGTTTGCACTTCCCCGCCACAGGGAAGCTGCTAGCCGGGAATTCTCTGCCTGGTTCTACCCGCTGCCCGGAACGCTACGCAGGGCAAAAGCGATTCTCGTCCTCCGTGCTTGCTTTTTCTCAGAAAGAGCCGTGGTGTGAGTTTTCGCGGGAAAACGCGTTTTCGGCCGAAAACCTGTACGTTTGCACTTCCCGGCCACAGGGAAGCTGCTAGCCGGGAATTCTCTGCCTGGTTCTACCCGCTGCCCGGAACGCTACGCAGGGCAAAAGCGATTCTCGTCCTCCGTGCTTGCTTTTTCTCAGAAAGAGCCGTGGTGTGCGTTTTCGCCGGAAAACGCGTTTTCGGCCGAAAACGTGTACGTTTGCACTTCCCCGCCACAGGGAAGCTGCTAGCCGGGAATTCTCTGCCTGGTTCTACCCGCTGCCCGGAACGCTACGCAGGGCAAAAGCGATTCTCGTCCTCCGTGCTTGCTTTTTCTCAGAAAGAGCCGTGGTGTGCGTTTTCGCCGGAAAACGCGTTTTCGGCCGAAAACGTGTACGTTTGCACTTCCCGGCCACAGGGAAGCTGCTAGCCGGGAATTCTCTGCCTGGTTCTACCCGCTGCCCGGAACACTACGCAGGGCAAAAGCGATTCTCGTCCTCCGTGCTTGCTTTTTCTCAGAAAGAGCCGTGGTGTGCGTTTTCGCCGGAAAACGCGTTTTCGACCGAAAACGTGTACGTTTGCACTTCCCCGCCACAGGGAAGCTGCTAGACGGGAATTCTCTGCCTGGTTCTACCCGCTGCTCGGAACGCTACGCAGGGCAAAAGCGATTCTCGTCCTCCGTGCTTGCTTTTTCTCAGAAAGAGCCGTGGTGTGCGTTTTCGCCGGAAAACGCGTTTTCGGCCGAAAACGTGTACGTTTGCACTTCCCGGCCACAGGGAAGCTGCTAGCCGGGAATTCTCTGCCTGGTTCTACCCGCTGCCCGGAACGCTACGCAGGGCAAAAGCGATTCTCGTCCTCCGTGCTTGCTTTTTCTCAGAAAGAGCCGTGGTGTGAGTTTTCGCGGGAAAACGCGTTTTCGGCCGAAAACCTGTACGTTTGCACTTCCCGGCCACAGGGACGCTGCTAGCCGGGAATTCTCTGCCTGGTTCTACCCGCTGCCCGGAACGCTACGCAGGGCAAAAGCGATTCTCGTCCTCCGTGCTTGCTTTTTCTCAGAAAGAGCCGTGGTGTGCGTTTTCGCCGGAAAACGCGTTTTCGGCCGAAAACGTGTACGTTTGCACTTCCCGGCCACAGGGAAGCTGCTAGCCGGGAATTCTCTGCCTGGTTCTACCCGCTGCCCGGAACGCTACGCAGGGCAAAAGCGATTCTCGTCCTCCGTGCTTGCTTTTTCTCAGAAAGAGCCGTGGTGTGCGTTTTCGCCAGAAAACGCGTTTTCGGCCGAAAACGTGTACGTTTGCACTTCCCCGCCACAGGGAAGCTGCTAGCCGGGAATTCTCTGCCTGGTTCTACCCGCTGCCCGGAACGCTACGCAGGGCAAAAGCGATTCTCGTCCTCCGTGCTTGCTTTTTCTCAGAAAGAGCCGTGGTGTGCGTTTTCGCCGGAAAACGCGTTTTCGGCCGAAAACGTGTACGTTTGCACTTCCCGGCCACAGGGAAGCTGCTAGCCGGGAATTCTCTGCCTGGTTCTACCCGCTGCCCGGAACACTACGCAGGGCAAAAGCGATTCTCGTCCTCCGTGCTTGCTTTTTCTCAGAAAGAGCCGTGGTGTGCGTTTTCGCCGGAAAACGCGTTTTCGACCGAAAACGTGTACGTTTGCACTTCCCCGCCACAGGGAAGCTGCTAGACGGGAATTCTCTGCCTGGTTCTACCCGCTGCTCGGAACGCTACGCAGGGCAAAAGCGATTCTCGTCCTCCGTGCTTGCTTTTTCTCAGAAAGAGCCGTGGTGTGCGTTTTCGCCGGAAAACGCGTTTTCGGCCGAAAACGTGTACGTTTGCACTTCCCGGCCACAGGGAAGCTGCTAGCCGGGAATTCTCTGCCTGGTTCTACCCGCTGCCCGGAACGCTACGCAGGGCAAAAGCGATTCTCGTCCTCCGTGCTTGCTTTTTCTCAGAAAGAGCCGTGGTGTGAGTTTTCGCGGGAAAACGCGTTTTCGGCCGAAAACCTGTACGTTTGCACTTCCCGGCCACAGGGACGCTGCTAGCCGGGAATTCTCTGCCTGGTTCTACCCGCTGCCCGGAACGCTACGCAGGGCAAAAGCGATTCTCGTCCTCCGTGCTTGCTTTTTCTCAGAAAGAGCCGTGGTGTGCGTTTTCGCCGGAAAACGCGTTTTCAGCCGAAAACGTGTACGTTTGCACTTCCCGGCCACAGGGAAGCTGCTAGCCGGGAATTCTCTGCCTGGTTCTACCCGCTGCCCGGAACGCTACGCAGGGCAAAAGCGATTCTCGTCCTCCGTGCTTGCTTTTTCTCAGAAAGAGCCGTGGTGTGCGTTTTCGCCAGAAAACGCGTTTTCGGCCGAAAACGTGTACGTTTGCACTTCCCCGCCACAGGGAAGCTGCTAGACGGGAATTCTCTACCTGGTTCTACCCGCTGCCCGGAACGCTACGCAGGGCAAAAGCGATTCTCGTCCTCCGTGCTTGCTTTTTCTCAGAAAGAGCCATGGTGTGCTTTTTCTCAGGAAAACGAGTTTTCGTCCGGAAACGTGTACGTTTGCACTTCCCGGCCACAGGGAAGCTGCTAGCCGGCAATTCGCTGCCTATTTCTACCCGCTGCTCAGAACGCTACGCAGGGCAAAAGCGATTCTCGTCCTCCGTGCTTGCTTTTTCTCAGAAAGAGCCGTGGTGTGCGTTTTCGGCCGAAAACGTGTACGTTTGCACTTCCCGGCCACAGGGAAGCTGCTAGACGGGAATTCTCTGCCTGGTTCTACCCGCTGCCCGGAACGCTACGCAGGGCAAAAGCGATTCTCGTCCTCCGTGCTTGCTTTTTCTCAGAAAGAGCCGTGGTGTGCGTTTTCGCCGGAAAACGCATTTTCGGCCGAAAACGTGTACGTTTGCACTTCCCGGCCACAGGGAAGCTGCTAGCCGGGAATTCTCTGCCTGGTTCTACCCGCTGCACGGAACGCTACGCAGGGCAAAAGCGATTCTCGTCCTCCGTGCTTGCTTTTTCTCAGAAAGAGCCGTGGTGTGCGTTTTCGCCGGTAAACGCGTTTTCGGCCGAAAACGTGTACGTTTGCACTTCCCGGCCACAGGGAAGCTGCTAGCCGGGAATTCTCTGCCTGGTTCTACCCGCTGCCCGGAACGCTACGCAGGGCAAAAGCGATTCTTGTCCTCCGTGCTTGCTTTTTCTCAGAAAGAGCCGTGGTGTGAGTTTTCGCGGGAAAACGCGTTTTCGGCCGAAAACCTGTACGTTTGCACTTCCCGGCCACAGGGAAGCTGCTAGCCGGGAATTCTCTGCCTGGTTCTACCCGCTGCCCGGAACGCTACGCAGGGCAAAAGCGATTCTCGTCCTCCGTGCTTGCTTTTTCTCAGAAAGAGCCGTGGTGTGCGTTTTCGCCGGAAAACGCGTTTTCGGCCGAAAACGTGTACGTTTGCACTTCCCGGCCACAGGGAAGCTGCTAGCCGGGAATTCTCTGCCTGGTTCTACCCGCTGCCCGGAACACTACGCAGGGCAAAAGCGATTCTCGTCCTCCGTGCTTGCTTTTTCTCAGAAAGAGCCGTGGTGTGCGTTTTCGCCAGAAAACGCGTTTTCGGCCGAAAACGTGTACGTTTGCACTTCCCCGCCACAGGGAAGCTGCTAGCCGGGAATTCTCTGCCTGGTTCTACCCGCTGCCCGGAACGCTACGCAGGGCAAAAGCGATTCTCGTCCTCCGTGCTTGCTTTTTCTCAGAAAGAGTCGTGGTGTGCGTTTTCGCCGGAAAACGCGTTTTCGGCCGAAAACGTGTACGTTTGCACTTCCCGGCCACAGGGAAGCTGCTAGCCGGGAATTCTCTGCCTGGTTCTACCCGCTGCCCGGAACGCTACGCAGGGCAAAAGCGATTCTCGTCCTCCGTGCTTGCTTTTTCTCAGAAAGAGCCGTGGTGTGCGTTTTCGCCGGAAAACGCGTTTTCAGCTGAAAACGTGTACGTTTGCACTTCCCGGCCACAGGGAAGCTGCTAGCCGGGAATTCTCTGCCTGGTTCTACCCGCTGCCAGGAACGCTACGCAGGGCAAAAGCGATTCTCGTCCTCCGTGCTTGCTTTTTCTCAGAAAGAGCCATGGTGTGCTTCTTCTCCGGAAAACGCGTTTTCGGCCGAAAACGTGTACGTTTGCACTTCCCGGCCACAGGGAAGCTGCTAGCCGGCAATTCGCTGCCTATTTCTACCCGCTGCTCAGAACGATATGCAGGGCAAAAGCGATTCTCGTCCTCCGTGCTTTCTTTTTCTCAGAAAGAGCCGTGGTGTGCGTTTTCGCGGAAAACGAGTTTTCGGCGAAAACGTGTACGTTTGCACTTCCCGGCCACAGGGAAGCTGCTAGCCGGGAATTCTCTGCCTGGTTCTACCCGCTGCCCGGAACGCTACGCAGAGCAAAAGCGATTCTCGTCCTCCGTGCTTGCTTTTTCTCAGAAAGAGCCCTGGTGTGCGTTTTCGCCGCAAAACGCGTTTTCGGCCGAAAACGTGTACGTTTGCACTTCCCCGCCACAGGGAAGCTGCTAGCCGGGAATTCTCTGCCTGGTTCTACCCGCTGCTCAGAACGCTACGCAGGGCAAAAGCGATTCTCGTCCTCCGTGCTTGCTTTTTCTCAGAAAGAGCCGTGGTGTGCGTTTTCGCGGGAAAACGCGTTTTCGGCCGAAAACGTGTACGTTTGCACTTCCCGGCCACAGGGAAGCTGCTAGCCGGGAATTCTCTGCCTGGTTCTACCCGCTGCCCGGAACGCTACGCAGGGCAAAAGCGATTCTCGTCCTCCGTGCTTGCTTTTTCTCAGAAAGAGCCGTGGTGTGCGTTTTCGCCGGAAAACGCGTTTTCGGCCGAAAACGTGTACGTTTGCACTTCCCGGCCACAGGGAAGCTGCTAGCCGGGAATTCTCTGCCTGGTTCTACCTGCTGCCCGGAACACTACGCAGGGCAAAAGCGATTCTCGTCCTCCGTGCTTGCTTTTTCTCAGAAAGAGCCGTGGTGTGCGTTTTCGCCAGAAAACGCGTTTTCGGCCGAAAACGTGTACGTTTGCACTTCCCCGCCACAGGGAAGCTGCTAGCCGGGAATTCTCTGCCTGGTTCTACCCGCTGCCCGGAACGCTACGCAGGGCAAAAGCGATTCTCGTCCTCCGTGCTTGCTTTTTCTCAGAAAGAGCCGTGGTGTGCGTTTTCGCCAGAAAACGCGTTTTCGGCCGAAAACGTGTACGTTTGCACTTCCCGGCCACAGGGAAGCTGCTAGCCGGCAATTCGCTGCCTGGTTCTACCCGCTGCTCAGAACGCTACGCAGGGCAAAAGCGATTCTCGTCCTCCGTGCTTGCTTTTTCTCAGAAAGAGCCGTGGTGTGCGTTTTCGCCAGAAAACGCTTTTTCGGGCCAAAACGTGTACGTTTGCACTTCCCGGCCACAGGGAAGCTGCTAGCCGGGAATTCTCTGCCTGGTTCTACCCGCTGCCCGGAACGCTACGCAGGGCAAAAGCGATTCTCGTCCTCCGTGCTTGCTTTTTCTCAGAAAGAGCCGTGGTGTGCGTTTTCGCCGGAAAACGCGTTTTCGGCCGAAAACGTGTACGTTTGCACTTCCCCGCCACAGGGAAGCTGCTAGACGGGAATTCTCTGCCTGGTTCTACCCGCTGCCCGGAACGCTATGCAGGGCAAAAGCGATTCTCGTCCTCCGTGCTTGCTTTTTTCAGAAAGAGCCCTGGTGTGCGTTTTCGCCGGAAAACGCGTTTTCGGCCGAAAACGTGTACGTTTGCACTTCCCCGCCACAGGGAAGCTGCTAGCCGGGAATTCTCTGCCTGGTTCTACCCGCTGCCCGGAACGCTACGCAGGGCAAAAGCGATTCTCGTCCTCCGTGCTTGCTTTTTCTCAGAAAGAGCCGTGGTGTGCGTTTTCGCCGGAAAACGCGTTTTCGGCCGAAAACGTGTACGTTTGCACTTCCCCGCCACAGGGAAGCTGCTAGCCGGGAATTCTCTGCCTGGTTCTACCCTCTGCCCGGAACGCTACGCAGGGCAAAAGCGATTTTCGTCCTCCGTGCTTGCTTTTTCTCAGAAAGAGCCATGGTGTGCTTTTTCGCCGGAAAACGCGTTTTCGGCCGAAACGTGTACGTTTGCACTTCCCGGCCACAGGGAAGCTGCTAGCCGGCAATTCGCTGCCTATTTCTACCCGCTGCTCAGAACGCTACGCAGGGCAAAAGCGATTCTCGTCCTCCGTGCTTGCTTTTTCTCAGAAAGAGCCGTGGTGTGCGTTTTCGCCGGAAAACGCGTTTTCGGCCGAAAACGTGTACGTTTGCACTTCCCGGCCACAGGGAAGCTGCTAGCCGGGAATTCTCTGCCTGGTTCTACCCGCTGCCCGGAACGCTACGCAGGGCAAAAGCGATTCTCGTCCTCCGTGCTTGCTTTTTCTCAGAAAGAGTCGTGGTGTGCGTTTTCGCCGGAAAACGCGTTTTCGGCCGAAAACGTGTACGTTTGCACTTCCCGGCCACAGGGAAGCTGCTAGCCGGGAATTCTCTGCCTGGTTCTACCCGCTGCCCGGAACGCTACGCAGGGCAAAAGCGATTCTCGTCCTCCGTGCTTGCTTTTTCTCAGAAAGAGCCGTGGTGTGCGTTTTCGCCGGAAAACGCGTTTTCGGCTGAAAACGTGTACGTTTGCACTTCCCCGCCACAGGGAAGCTGCTAGCCGGGAATTCTCTGCCTGGTTCTACCCGCTGCCAGGAACGCTACGCAGGGCAAAAGCGATTCTCGTCCTCCGTGCTTGCTTTTTCTCAGAAAGAGCCATGGTGTGCTTCTTCTCCGGAAAACGCGTTTTCGGCCGAAAACGTGTACGTTTGCACTTCCCGGCCACAGGGAAGCTGCTAGCCGGCAATTCGCTGCCTATTTCTACCCGCTGCTCAGAACGATACGCAGGGCAAAAGCGATTCTCGTCCTCCGTGCTTTCTTTTTCTCAGAAAGAGCCGTGGTGTGCGTTTTCGCGGAAAACGAGTTTTCGGCGAAAACGTGTACGTTTGCACTTCCCGGCCACAGGGAAGCTGCTATCCGGGAATTCTCTGCCTGGTTCTACCCGCTGCCCGGAACGCTACGCAGAGCAAAAGCGATTCTCGTCCTCCGTGCTTGCTTTTTCTCAGAAAGAGCCCTGGTGTGCGTTTTCGCCGCAAAACGCGTTTTCGGCCGAAAACGTGTACGTTTGCACTTCCCCGCCACAGGGAAGCTGCTAGCCGGGAATTCTCTGCCTGGTTCTACCCGCTGCTCAGAACGCTACGCAGGGCAAAAGCGATTCTCGTCCTCCGTGCTTGCTTTTTCTCAGAAAGAGCCGTGGTGTGCGTTTTCGCGGGAAAACGCGTTTTCGGCCGAAAACGTGTACGTTTGCACTTCCCGGCCACAGGGAAGCTGCTAGCCGGGAATTCTCTGCCTGGTTCTACCCGCTGCCCGGAACGCTACGCAGGGCAAAAGCGATTCTCGTCCTCCGTGCTTGCTTTTTCTCAGAAAGAGCCGTGGTGTGCGTTTTCGCGGGAAAACGCGTTTTCGGCCGAAAACGTGTACGTTTGCACTTCCCGGCCACAGGGAAGCTGCTAGCCGGGAATTCTCTGCCTGGTTCTACCCGCTGCCCGGAACACTACGCAGGGCAAAAGCGATTCTCGTCCTCCGTGCTTGCTTTTTCTCAGAAAGAGCCGTGGTGTGCGTTTTCGCCAGAAAACGCGTTTTCGGCCGAAAACGTGTACGTTTGCACTTCCCCGCCACAGGGAAGCTGCTAGCCGGGAATTCTCTGCCTGGTTCTACCCGCTGCCCGGAACGCTACGCAGGGCAAAAGCGATTCTCGTCCTCCGTGCTTGCTTTTTCTCAGAAAGAGCCGTGGTGTGCGTTTTCGCCAGAAAACGCGTTTTCGGCCGAAAACGTGTACGTTTGCACTTCCCGGCCACAGGGAAGCTGCTAGCCGGCAATTCGCTGCCTGGTTCTACCCGCTGCTCAGAACGCTACGCAGGGCAAAAGCGATTCTCGTCCTCCGTGCTTGCTTTTTCTCAGAAAGAGCCGTGGTGTGCGTTTTCGCCAGAAAACGCTTTTTCGGGCCAAAACGTGTACGTTTGCACTTCCCGGCCACAGGGAAGCTGCTAGCCGGGAATTCTCTGCCTGGTTCTACCCGCTGCCCGGAACGCTACGCAGGGCAAAAGCGATTCTCGTCCTCCGTGCTTGCTTTTTCTCAGAAAGAGCCGTGGTGTGCGTTTTCGCCGGAAAACGCGTTTTCGGCCGAAAACGTGTACGTTTGCACTTCCCCGCCACAGGGAAGCTGCTAGACGGGAATTCTCTGCCTGGTTCTACCCGCTGCCCGGAACGCTATGCAGGGCAAAAGCGATTCTCGTCCTCCGTGCTTGCTTTTTTCAGAAAGAGCCCTGGTGTGCGTTTTCGCCGGAAAACGCGTTTTCGGCCGAAAACGTGTACGTTTGCACTTCCCCGCCACAGGGAAGCTGCTAGCCGGGAATTCTCTGCCTGGTTCTACCCGCTGCCCGGAACGCTACGCAGGGCAAAAGCGATTCTCGTCCTCCGTGCTTGCTTTTTCTCAGAAAGAGCCGTGGTGTGCGTTTTCGCCGGAAAACGCGTTTTCGGCCGAAAACGTGTACGTTTGCACTTCCCCGCCACAGGGAAGCTGCTAGCCGGGAATTCTCTGCCTGGTTCTACCCTCTGCCCGGAACGCTACGCAGGGCAAAAGCGATTTTCGTCCTCCGTGCTTGCTTTTTCTCAGAAAGAGCCATGGTGTGCTTTTTCGCCGGAAAACGCGTTTTCGGCCGAAACGTGTACGTTTGCACTTCCCGGCCACAGGGAAGCTGCTAGCCGGCAATTCGCTGCCTATTTCTACCCGCTGCTCAGAACGCTACGCAGGGCAAAAGCGATTCTCGTCCTCCGTGCTTGCTTTTTCTCAGAAAGAGCCGTGGTGTGCGTTTTCGCAGGAAAACGCGTTTTCGTCCGAAAACGTGTACGTTTGCACTTCCCCGCCACAGGGAAGCTGCTAGCCGGGAATTCTCTGCCTGGTTCTACCCGCTGCCCGGAACACTACGCAGGGCAAAAGCGATTCTCGTCCTCCGTGCTTGCTTTTTCTCAGAAAGAGCCGTGGTGTGCGTTTTCGCCGGTAAACCGTTTTCGGCCGAAAACGTGTACGTTTGCACTTCCCGGCCACAGGGAAGCTGCTAGCCGGGAATTCTCTGCCCGGTTCTACCCGCTGCCCGGAACGCTACGCAGGGCAAAAGCGATTCTCGTCCTCCGTGCTTGCTTTTTCTCAGAAAGAGCCGTGGTGTGCGTTTTCGCCGGAAAACGCGTTTTCGGCCGAAAACGTTTACGTTTGCACTTCCCGGCCACAGGGAAGCTGCTAGCCGGGAATTCTCTGCCTGGTTCTACCCTCTGCCCGGAACGCTACGCAGGGCAAAAGCGATTTTCGTCCTCCGTGCTTGCTTTTTCTCAGAAAGAGCCATGGTGTGCTTTTTCGCCGGAAAACGCGTTTTCGGCCGAAACGTGTACGTTTGCACTTCCCGGCCACAGGGAAGCTGCTAGCCGGCAATTCGCTGCCTATTTCTACCCGCTGCTCAGAACGCTACGCAGGGCAAAAGCGATTCTCGTCCTCCGTGCTTGCTTTTTCTCAGAAAGAGCCGTGGTGTGCGTTTTCGCAGGAAAACGCGTTTTCGTCCGAAAACGTGTACGTTTGCACTTCCCCGCCACAGGGAAGCTGCTAGCCGGGAATTCTCTGCCTGGTTCTACCCGCTGCCCGGAACACTACGCAGGGCAAAAGCGATTCTCGTCCTCCGTGCTTGCTTTTTCTCAGAAAGAGCCGTGGTGTGCGTTTTCGCCGGTAAACCGTTTTCGGCCGAAAACGTGTACGTTTGCACTTCCCCGCCACAGGGAAGCTGCTAGCCGGGAATTCTCTGCCTGGTTCTACCCGCTGCCCGGAACGCTACGCAGGGCAAAAGCGATTCTCGTCCTCCGTGCTTGCTTTTTCTCAGAAAGAGCCGTGGTGTGCGTTTTCGCCGGAAAACGCGTTTTCGGCTGAAAACGTGTACGTTTGCACTTCCCCGCCACAGGGAAGCTGCTAGCCGGGAATTCTCTGCCTGGTTCTACCCGCTGCCAGGAACGCTACGCAGGGCAAAAGCGATTCTCGTCCTCCGTGCTTGCTTTTTCTCAGAAAGAGCCATGGTGTGCTTCTTCTCCGGAAAACGCGTTTTCGGCCGAAAACGTGTACGTTTGCACTTCCCGGCCACAGGGAAGCTGCTAGCCGGCAATTCGCTGCCTATTTCTACCCGCTGCTCAGAACGATACGCAGGGCAAAAGCGATTCTCGTCCTCCGTGCTTTCTTTTTCTCAGAAAGAGCCGTGGTGTGCGTTTTCGCGGAAAACGAGTTTTCGGCGAAAACGTGTACGTTTGCACTTCCCGGCCACAGGGAAGCTGCTAGCCGGGAATTCTCTGCCTGGTTCTACCCGCTGCCCGGAACGCTACGCAGGGCAAAAGCGATTCTCGTCCTCCGTGCTTGCTTTTTCTCAGAAAGAGCCCTGGTGTGCGTTTTCGCCGCAAAACGCGTTTTCGGCCGAAAACGTGTACGTTTGCACTTCCCCGCCACAGGGAAGCTGCTAGCCGGGAATTCTCTGCCTGGTTCTACCCGCTGCTCAGAACGCTACGCAGGGCAAAAGCGATTCTCGTCCTCCGTGCTTGCTTTTTCTCAGAAAGAGCCGTGGTGTGCGTTTTCGCGGGAAAACGCGTTTTCGGCCGAAAACGTGTACGTTTGCACTTCCCGGCCACAGGGAAGCTGCTAGCCGGGAATTCTCTGCCTGGTTCTACCCGCTGCCCGGAACGCTACGCAGGGCAAAAGCGATTCTCGTCCTCCGTGCTTGCTTTTTCTCAGAAAGAGCCGTGGTGTGCGTTTTCGCCGGAAAACGCGTTTTCGGCCAAAAACGTGTACGTTTGCACTTCCCGGCCACAGGGAAGCTGCTAGCCGGGAATTCTCTGCCTGGTTCTACCCGCTGCCCGGAACACTACGCAGGGCAAAAGCGATTCTCGTCCTCCGTGCTTGCTTTTTCTCAGAAAGAGCCGTGGTGTGCGTTTTCGCCAGAAAACGCGTTTTCGGCCGAAAACGTGTACGTTTGCACTTCCCCGCCACAGGGAAGCTGCTAGCCGGGAATTCTCTGCCTGGTTCTACCCGCTGCCCGGAACGCTACGCAGGGCAAAAGCGATTCTCGTCCTCCGTGCTTGCTTTTTCTCAGAAAGAGCCGTGGTGTGCGTTTTCGCCAGAAAACGCGTTTTCGGCCGAAAACGTGTACGTTTGCACTTCCCGGCCACAGGGAAGCTGCTAGCCGGCAATTCGCTGCCTGGTTCTACCCGCTGCTCAGAACGCTACGCAGGGCAAAAGCGATTCTCGTCCTCCGTGCTTGCTTTTTCTCAGAAAGAGCCGTGGTGTGCGTTTTCGCCAGAAAACGCTTTTTCGGGCCAAAACGTGTACGTTTGCACTTCCCGGCCACAGGGAAGCTGCTAGCCGGGAATTCTCTGCCTGGTTCTACCCGCTGCCCGGAACGCTACGCAGGGCAAAAGCGATTCTCGTCCTCCGTGCTTGCTTTTTCTCAGAAAGAGCCGTGGTGTGCGTTTTCGCCGGAAAACGCGTTTTCGGCCGAAAACGTGTACGTTTGCACTTCCCCGCCACAGGGAAGCTGCTAGACGGGAATTCTCTGCCTGGTTCTACCCGCTGCCCGGAACGCTATGCAGGGCAAAAGCGATTCTCGTCCTCCGTGCTTGCTTTTTTCAGAAAGAGCCCTGGTGTGCGTTTTCGCCGGAAAACGCGTTTTCGGCCGAAAACGTGTACGTTTGCACTTCCCCGCCACAGGGAAGCTGCTAGCCGGGAATTCTCTGCCTGGTTCTACCCGCTGCCCGGAACGCTACGCAGGGCAAAAGCGATTCTCGTCCTCCGTGCTTGCTTTTTCTCAGAAAGAGCCGTGGTGTGCGTTTTCGCCGGAAAACGCGTTTTCGGCCGAAAACGTGTACGTTTGCACTTCCCCGCCACAGGGAAGCTGCTAGCCGGGAATTCTCTGCCTGGTTCTACCCTCTGCCCGGAACGCTACGCAGGGCAAAAGCGATTTTCGTCCTCCGTGCTTGCTTTTTCTCAGAAAGAGCCATGGTGTGCTTTTTCGCCGGAAAACGCGTTTTCGGCCGAAACGTGTACGTTTGCACTTCCCGGCCACAGGGAAGCTGCTAGCCGGCAATTCGCTGCCTATTTCTACCCGCTGCTCAGAAAGCTACGCAGGGCAAAAGCGATTCTCGTCCTCCGTGCTTGCTTTTTCTCAGAAAGAGCCGTGGTGTGCGTTTTCGCAGGAAAACGCGTTTTCGTCCGAAAACGTGTACGTTTGCACTTCCCCGCCACAGGGAAGCTGCTAGCCGGGAATTCTCTGCCTGGTTCTACCCGCTGCCCGGAACACTACGCAGGGCAAAAGCGATTCTCGTCCTCCGTGCTTGCTTTTTCTCAGAAAGAGCCGTGGTGTGCGTTTTCGCCGGTAAACCGTTTTCGGCCGAAAACGTGTACGTTTGCACTTCCCCGCCACAGGGAAGCTGCTAGCCGGGAATTCTCTGCCTGGTTCTACCCGCTGCCCGGAACGCTACGCAGGGCAAAAGCGATTCTCGTCCTCCGTGCTTGCTTTTTCTCAGAAAGAGCCGTGGTGTGCGTTTTCGCCGGAAAACGCGTTTTCGGCCGAAAACGTGTACGTTTGCACTTCCCGGCCACAGGGAAGCTGCTAGCCGGGAATTCTCTGCCTGGTTCTACCCGCTGCCCGGAACGCTACGCAGGGCAAAAGCGATTCTCGTCCTCCGTGCTTGCTTTTTCTCAGAAAGAGCCGTGGTGTGCGTTTTCGCCGGAAAACGCGTTTTCGGCCGAAAACGTTTACGTTTGCACTTCCCGGCCACAGGGAAGCTGCTAGCCGGGAATTCTCTGCCTGGTTCTACCCTCTGCCCGGAACGCTACGCAGGGCAAAAGCGATTTTCGTCCTCCGTGCTTGCTTTTTCTCAGAAAGAGCCATGGTGTGCTTTTTCGCCGGAAAACGCGTTTTCGGCCGAAAACGTTTACGTTTGCACTTCCCGGCCACAGGGAAGCTGCTAGCCGGGAATTCTCTGCCTGGTTCTACCCGCTGCCCGGAACGCTACGCAGGGCAAAAGCGATTCTCGTCCTCCGTGCTTGCTTTATCTCAGAAAGAGCCGTGGTGTGCGTTTTCGATGGAAAACGCGTTTTCGGCCGAAAACGTGTACGTTTGCACTTCCCCGCCACAGGGAAGCTGATAGCAGGGAATTCGCTGCCTGGTTCTACCCGCTGCCCGGAACGCTACGCAGGGCAAAAGCGATTCTCGTCCTCCGTGCTTGCTTTTTCTCAGAAAGAGCCGTGGTGTGCGTTTTCGCCGGAAAACGCGTTTTCGGCCGAAAACGTGTACGTTTGCACTTCCCAGCCACAGGGAAGCTGCTAGCCGGGAATTCTCTGCCTGGTTCTACCCGCTGCCCGGAACGCTACGCAGGGCAAAAGCGATTCTCGTCCTCCGTGCTTGCTTTTTCTCAGAAAGAGCCGTGGTGTGCGTTTTCGCGGGAAAACGCGTTTTCGGCCGAAAACGTGTACGTTTGCACTTCCCGGCCACAGGGAAGCTGCTAGCCGGGAATTCTCTGCCTGGTTCAACCCGCTGCCCGGAACGCTACGCAGGGCAAAAGCGATTCTCGTCCTCCGTGCTTGCTTTTTCTCAGAAAGAGCCGTGGTGTGCGTTTTCGCCGGAAAACGCGTTTTCGGCCGAAAACGTGTACGTTTGCACTTCCCGGCCACAGGGAAGCTGCTAGCCGGGAATTCTCTGCCTGGTTCAACCCGCTGCCCGGAACGCTACGCAGGGCAAAAGCGATTCTCGTCCTCCGTGCTTGCTTTTTCTCAGAAAGAGCCGTGGTGTGCGTTTTCGCCAGAAAACGCGTTTTCGGCCGAAAACGTGTACGTTTGCACTTCCCCGCCACAGGGAAGCTGCTAGCCGGCAATTCGCTGCCTGGTTCTACCCGCTGCCAGGAACGCTACGCAGGGCAAAAGCGATTCTCGTCCTCCGTGCTTGCTTTTTCTCAGAAAGAGCCGTGGTGTGCGTTTTCGCCGGTAAACGCGTTTTCGGCCGAAAACGTGTACGTTTGCACTTCCCGGCCACAGGGAAGCTGCTAGCCGGGAATGCTCTGCCTGGTTCTACCCGCTGCCCGGAACGCTACGCAGGGCAAAAGCGATTCTCGTCCTCCGTGCTTGCTTTTTCTCAGAAAGAGCCGTGGTGTGCGTTTTCGCCGGAAAACGTGTTTTCGGCGAAAACGTATACGTTTGCACTTCCCGGCCACAGGGAAGCTGCTAGCCGGGAATTCTCTGCCTGGTTCTACCCGCTGCCCGGAACGCTACGCAGGGCAAAAGCGATTCTCGTCCTCCGTGCTTGCTTTTTCTCAGAAAGAGCCGTGGTGTGCGTTTTCGCCAGAAAACGCGTTTTCGGCCGAAAACGTGTACGTTTGCACTTCCCGGCCACAGGGAAGCTGCTATCCGGGAATTCTCTGCCTGGTTCTACCCGCTGCCCGGAACGCTACGCAGGGCAAAAGCGATTCTCGTCCTCCGTGCTTGCTTTTTCTCAGAAAGAGCCGTGGTGTGCGTTTTCGCCGGAAAACGCGTTTTCGGCCGAAAACGTGTACGTTTGCACTTCCCCGCCACAGGGAAGCTGCTAGCCGGGAATTCTCTGCCTGGTTCTACCCGCTGCCCGGAACGCTACGCAGGGCAAAAGCGATTCTCGTCCTCCGTGCTTGCTTTTTCTCAGAAAGAGCCGTGGTGTGCGTTTTCGCCGGAAAACGCGTTTTCGGCCGAAAACGTGTACGTTTGCACTTCCCGGCCACAGGGAAGCTGCTAGCCGGGAATTCTCTGCCTGGTTCTACCCGCTGCCCGGAACACTACGCAGGGCAAAAGCGATTCTCGTCCTCCGTGCTTGCTTTTTCTCAGAAAGAGCCGTGGTGTGCGTTTTCGCCAGAAAACGCGTTTTCGGCCGAAAACGTGTACGTTTGAACTTCCCGGCCTCAGGGAAGCTGCTAGCCGGCAATTCGCTGCCTATTTCTACACGCTGCTCAGAACGCTACGCAGGGCAAAAGCGATTCTCGTCCTCCGTGCTTGCTTTTTGTCAGAAAGAGCCATGGTGTGCTTTTTCGCCGGAAAATGCGTTTTCGGCCGAAAACGTGTACGTTTGCACTTCCCCGCCACAGGGAAGCTGCTATCCGGGAATTCTCTGCCTGGTTCTACCCGCTGCCAGGAACGCTACGCAGGGCAAAAGCGATTCTCGTCCTCCGTGCTTGCTTTTTCTCAGAAAGAGCCGTGGTGTGCGTTTTCGCCGGAAAACGCGTTTTCGGCCGAAAACGTGTACGTTTGCACTTCCCGGCCACAGGGAAGCTGCTAGCCGGGAATTCTCTGCCTGGTTCTACCCGCTGCCCGGAACGCTACGCAGGGCAAAAGCGATTCTCGTCCTCCGTGCTTGCTTTTTCTCAGAAAGAGCCGTGGTGTGCGTTTTCGCGGGAAAACGCGTTTTCGGCCGAAAACGTGTACGTTTGCACTTCCCGGCCACAGGGAAGCTGCTAGCCGGGAATTCTCTGCCTGGTTCTACCCGCTGCCCGGAACGCTACGCAGGGCAAAAGCGATTCTCGTCCTCCGTGCTTGCTTTTTCTCAGAAAGAGCCGTGGTGTGCGTTTTCGCCGGAAAACGCGTTTTCGGCCGAAAACGTGTACGTTTGCACTTCCCCGCCACAGGGAAGCTGCTAGACGGGAATTCTCTGCCTGGTTCTACCCGCTGCCCGGAACGCTACGCAGGGCAAAAGCGATTCTCGTCCTCCGTGCTTGCTTTTTCTCAGAAAGAGCCGTGGTGTGCGTTTTCGCGGGAAAACGCGTTTTCGGCCGAAAACGTGTACGTTTGCACTTCCCGGCCACAGGGAAGCTGCTAGCCGGGAATTCTCTGCCTGGTTCTACCCGCTGCCCGGAACACTACGCAGGGCAAAAGCGATTCTCGTCCTCCGTGTTTGCTTTTTCTCAGAAAGAGCCGTGGTGTGCGTTTTCGCCAGAAAACGCGTTTTCGGCCGAAAACGTGTACGTTTGAACTTCCCGGCCACAGGGAAGCTGCTAGCCGGCAATTCGCTGCCTATTTCTACACGCTGCTCAGAACGCTACGCAGGGCAAAAGCGATTCTCGTCCTCCGTGCTTGCTTTTTGTCAGAAAGAGCCATGGTGTGCTTTTTCGCCGGAAAATGCGTTTTCGGCCGAAAACGTGTACGTTTGCACTTCCCCGCCACAGGGAAGCTGCTATCCGGGAATTCTCTGCCTGGTTCTACCCGCTGCCCGGAACGCTACGCAGGGCAAAAGCGATTCTCGTCCTCCGTGCTTGCTTTTTCTCAGAAAGAGCCGTGGTGTGCGTTTTCGCCGGAAAACGCGTTTTCGGCCGAAAACGTGTACGTTTGCACTTCCCGGCCACAGGGAAGCTGCTAGCCGGGAATTCTCTCCCTGGTTCTACCCGCTGCCCGGAACGCTACGCAGGGCAAAAGCGATTCTCGTCCTCCGTGCTTGCTTTTTCTCAGAAAGAGCCGTGGTGTGCGTTTTCGCCGGAAAACGTGTTTTCGGCGAAAACGTATACGTTTGCACTTCCCGGCCACAGGGAAGCTGCTAGCCGGGAATTCTCTGCCTGGTCTACCCGCTGCCCGGAACGCTACGCAGGGCAAAAGCGATTCTCGTCCTCCGTGCTTGCTTTTTCTCAGAAAGAGCCGTGGTGTGCGTTTTCGCGGGAAAACGCGTTTTCGGCCGAAAACGTGTACGTTTGCACTTCCCGGCCACAGGGAAGCTGCTAGCCGGGAATTCTCTGCCTGGTTCTACCCGCTGCCCGGAACGCTACGCAGGGCAAAAGCGATTCTCGTCCTCCGTGCTTGCTTTTTTTCAGAAAGAGCCGTGGTGTGCGTTTTCGCGGGAAAACGCGTTTTCGGCCGAAAACGTGTACGTTTGCACTTCCCGGCCACAGGGAAGCTGCTAGCCGGCAATTCTCTGCCTGGTTCTACCCGCTGCCCGGAACGCTACGCAGGGCAAAAGCGATTCTCGTCCTCCGTGCTTGCTTTTTCTCAGAAAGAGCCGTGGTGTGCGTTTTCGCCGGAAAACGCGTTTTCGGCCGAAAACGTGTACGTTTGCACTTCCCGGCCACAGGGAAGCTGCTAGCCGGGAATTCTCTGCCTGGTTCTACCCGCTGCCCGGAACACTACGCAGGGCAAAAGCGATTCTCGTCCTCCGTGCTTGCTTTTTCTCAGAAAGAGCCGTGGTGTGCGTTTTCGACAGAAAACGCGTTTTCGGCCGAAAACGTGTACGTTTGAACTTCCCGGCCTCAGGGAAGCTGCTAGCCGGCAATTCGCTGCCTATTTCTACCCGCTGCTCAGAACGCTACGCAGGGCAAAAGCGATTCTCGTCCTCCGTGCTTGCTTTTTCTCAGAAAGAGCCATGGTGTGCTTTTTCGCCGGAAAATGCGTTTTCGGCCGAAAACGTGTACGTTTGCACTTCCCCGCCACAGGGAAGCTGCTAGCCGGGAATTCTCTGCCTGGTTCTACCCGCTGCCCGGAACACTATGCAGGGCAAAAGCGATTCTCGTCCTCCGTGCTTGCTTTTTCTCAGAAAGAGCCGTGGTGTGCGTTTTCGCCGGAAAACGCGTTTTCGGCCGAAAACGTGTACGTTTGCACTTCCCGGCCACAGGGAAGCTGCTAGCCGGGAATTCTCTGCCTGGTTCTACCCGCTGCCCGGAACGCTACGCAGGGCAAAAGCGATTCTCGTCCTCCGTGCTTGCTTTTTCTCAGAAAGAGCCGTGGTGTGCGTTTTCGCCGGAAAACGCGTTTTCGGACGAAAACGTGTACGTTTGCACTTCCCGGCCACAGGGAAGCTGCTAGACGGTAATTCTCTGCCTGGTTCTACCCGCTGCCCGGAACGCTACGCAGGGCAAAAGCGATTCTCGTCCTCAGTGCTTGCTTTTTCTCAGAAAGAGCCGTGGTGTGCGTTTTCGCCAGAAAACGCATTTTCGGCCGAAATCGTGTACGTTTGCACTTCCCCGCCTCAGGGAAGCTGCTAGCCGGGAATTCTCTGCCTGGTTCTACCCGCTGCCCGGAACGCTACGCAGGGCAAAAGCGATTCTCGTCCTCCGTGCTTGCTTTTTCTCAGAAAGAGCCGTGGTGTGCGTTTTCGCCGGTAAACGCGTTTTCGGCCGAAAAACGTGTACGTTTGCACTTCCCGGCCACAGGGAAGCTGCTAGCCCGGAATTCTCTGCCTGGTTCTACCCGCTGCCCGAACGCTACGCAGGGCAAAAGCGATTCTCGTCCTCCGTGCTTGCTTTTTCTCAGAAAGAGCCGTGGTGTGCGTTTTCGCGGGAAAACGTGTTTTCGGCGAAAACGTATACGTTTGCACTTCCCGGCCACAGGGAAGCTGCTAGCCGGGAATTCTCTGCCTGGTTCTACCCGCTGCCCGGAACGCTACGCAGGGCAAAAGCGATTCTCGTCCTCCGTGCTTGCTTTTTCTCAGAAAGAGCCGTGGTGTGCGTTTTCGCGGGAAAACGCGTTTTCGGCCGAAAACGTGTACGTTTGCACTTCCCGGCCACAGGGAAGCTGCTAGCCGGGAATTCTCTGCCTGGTTCTACCCGCTGCCCGGAACGCTACGCAGGGCAAAAGCGATTCTCGTCCTCCGTGCTTGCTTTTTCTCAGAAAGAGCCGTGGTGTGCGTTTTCGCAGGAAAACGCGTTTTCGGCCGAAAACGTGTACGTTTGCACTTCCCGGCCACAGGGAAGCTGCTAGCCGGGAATTCTCTGCCTGGTTCTACCCGCTGCCCGGAACGCTACGCAGGGCAAAAGCGATTCTCGTCCTCCGTGCTTGCTTTCTCTCAGAAAGAGCCGTGGTGTGCGTTTTCGCCGGAAAACGCGTTTTCGGCCGAAAACGTGTACGTTTGCACTTCCCGGCCACAGGGAAGCTGCTAGCCGGGAATTCTCTGCCTGATTCTACGCGCTGCCCGGAACACTACGCAGGGCAAAAGCGATTCTCGTCCTCCGTGCTTGCTTTTTCTCAGAAAGAGCCGTGGTGTGCGTTTTCGCCAGAAAACGCGTTTTCGGCCGAAAACGTGTACGTTTGCACTTCCCGGCCACAGGGAAGCTGCTAGCCGGGAATTCTCTGCCTGGTTCTACCCGCTGC
The DNA here is from genome assembly GCF_965140245.1 of Athene noctua. NCBI lineage: Eukaryota > Metazoa > Chordata > Aves > Strigiformes > Strigidae > Athene > Athene noctua. The sequence goes on from NW_027437672.1 coordinate 181,898, forward strand.
CCGGAACGCTACGCAGGGCAAAAGCGATTCTCGTCCTCCGTGCTTGCTTTTTCTCAGAAGAGCCGTGGTGTGCGTTTTCGCCGGAAAACGCGTTTTCGGCCGAAAACGTGTACGTTTGCACTTCCCCGCCACAGGGAAGCTGCTAGACGGGAATTCTCTGCCTGGTTCTACCCGCTGCCCGGAGCGCTACGCAGGGCAAAAGCGATTCTCGTCCTCCGTGCTTGCTTTTTCTCAGAAAGAGCCGTGGTGTGCGTTTTCGCGGGAAAACGCGTTTTCGGCCGAAAACGTGTACGTTTGCACTTCCCGGCCACAGGGAAGCTGCTAGCCGGCAATTCTCTGCCTGGTTCTACCCTCTGCCCGGAACGCTACGCAGGGCAAAAGCGATTTTCGTCCTCCGTGCTTGCTTTTTCTCAGAAAGAGCCATGGTGTGCTTTTTCGCCGGAAAACGCGTTTTCGGCCGAAAACGTGTACGTTTGCACTTCCCGGCCACAGGGAAGCTGCTAGCCGGCAATTCGCTGCCTATTTCTACCCGCTGCTCAGAACGCTACGCAGGGCAAAAGCGATTCTCGTCCTCCGTGCTTGCTTTTTCTCAGAAAGAGCCGTGGTGTGCGTTTTCGCCGCAAAACGCGTTTTCGGCCGAAAACGTGTACGTTTGCACTTCCCCGCCACAGGGAAGCTGCTATCAGGGAATTCTCTGCCTGGTTCTACCCCCTGACCGGAACGCTACGCAGGGCAAAAGCGATTCTCGTCCTCCATGCTTGCTTTTTCTCAGAAAGAGCCGTGGTGTGCGTTTTCGCGGGAAAACGCGTTTTCGGCCGAAAACGTGTACGTTTGCACTTCCCGGCCACAGGGCAGCTGCTAGCCGGGAATTCTCTGCCTGGTTCTACCCGCTGCCCGGAACGCTACACAGGGCAAAAGCGATTCTCGTCCTCCGTGCTTGCTTTTTCTCAGAAAGAGCCGTGGTGTGCGTTTTCGCCGGAAAACGCGTTTTCGGCCGAAAACGTGTAGGTTTGCACTTCCCCGCCACAGGGAAGCTGCTAGCCGGGAATTCTCTGCCTGGTTCTACCCGCTGCCCGGAACGCTACACAGGGCAAAAGCGATTCTCGTCCTCCGTGCTTGCTTTTTCTCAGAAAGAGCCGTGGTGTGCGTTTTCGCCGGAAAACGCGTTTTCGGCCGAAAACGTGTAGGTTTGCACTTCCCCGCCACAGGGAAGCTGCTAGCCGGGAATTCTCTCCCTGGTTCTACCCGCTGCCCGGAACGCTACGCAGGGCAAAAGCGATTCTCGTCCTCCGTGCTTGCTTTTTCTCAGAAAGAGCCGTGGTGTGCGTTTTCGCCGGAAAACGCGTTTTCGGCCGAAAACGTGTACGTTTGCACTTCCCGGCCACAGGGAAGCTGCTAGCCGGGAATTCTCTGCCTGGTTCTACCCGCTGCCCGGAACGCTACGCAGGGCAAAAGCGATTCTCGTCCTCCGTGCTTGCTTTTCTCAGAAAGAGCCGTGGTGTGCGTTTTCGCCGGAAAACGCGTTTTCGGCCGAAAACGTGTACGTTTGCACTTCCCCGCCACAGGGAAGCTGCTAGACGGGAATTCTCTGCCTGGTTCTACCCGCTGCCCGGAACGCTACGCAGGGCAAAAGCGATTCTCGTCCTCCGTGCTTGCTTTTTCTCAGAAAGAGCCATGGTGTGCTTTTTCGCCGGAAAACGCGTTTTCGGCCGAAAACGTGTACGTTTGCACTTCCCGGCCACAGGGAAGCTGCTAGCCGGCAATTCGCTGCCTATTTCTACCCGCTGCCCGGAACACTACGCAGGGCAAAAGCGATTCTCGTCCTCCGTGCTTGCTTTTTCTCAGAAAGAGCCGTGGTGTGCGTTTTCGCCGGAAAACGCGTTTTCGGCCGAAAACGTGTTCGTTTGCACTTCCCCGCCACAGGGAAGCTGCTAGCCGGGAATTCTCTGCCTGGTTCTACCCGCTGCCAGGAACGCTACGCAGGGCAAAAGCGATTCTCGTCCTCCGTGCTTGCTTTTTCTCAGAAAGAGCCATGGTGTGCTTTTTCTCCGGAAAACGCGTTTTCGGCCGAAAACGTGTACGTTTGCACTTCCCGGCCACAGGGAAGCTGCTAGCCGGCAATTCGCTGCCTATTTCTACCCGCTGCTCAGAACGATACGCAGGGCAAAAGCGATTCTCGTCCTCCGTGCTTTCTTTTTCTCAGAAAGAGCCGTGGTGTGCGTTTTCGCGGAAAACGAGTTTTCGGCCGAAAACGTGTACGTTTGCACTTCCCGGCCACAGGGAAGCTGCTAGCCGGGAATTCTCTGCCTGGTTCTACCCGCTGCCCGGAACGCTACGCAGGGCAAAAGCGATTCTCGTCCTCCGTGCTTGCTTTTTCTCAGAAAGAGCCGTGGTGTGCGTTTTCGCTGGAAAACGCGTTTTCGGCCGAAAACGTGTACGTTTGCACTTCCCGGCCACAGGGAAGCTGCTAGCCGGGAATTCTCTGCCTGGTTCTACCCGCTGCTCAGAACGCTACGCAGGGCAAAAGCGATTCTCGTCCTCCGTGCTTGCTTTTTCTCAGAAAGAGCCGTGGTGTGCGTTTTCGCCGGAAAACGCGTTTTCGGCCGAAAACGTGTACGTTTGCACTTCCCCGCCACAGGGAAGCTGCTAGACGGGAATTCTCTGCCTGGTTCTACCCGCTGCCCGGAGCGCTACGCAGGGCAAAAGCGATTCTCGTCCTCCGTGCTTGCTTTTTCTCAGAAAGAGCCGTGGTGTGCGTTTTCGCGGGAAAACGCGTTTTCGGCCGAAAACGTGTACGTTTGCACTTCCCGGCCACAGGGAAGCTGCTAGCCGGCAATTCTCTGCCTGGTTCTACCCTCTGCCCGGAACGCTACGCAGGGCAAAAGCGATTTTCGTCCTCCGTGCTTGCTTTTTCTCAGAAAGAGCCATGGTGTGCTTTTTCGCCGGAAAACGCGTTTTCGGCCGAAAACGTGTACGTTTGCACTTCCCGGCCACAGGGAAGCTGCTAGCCGGCAATTCGCTGCCTATTTCTACCCGCTGCTCAGAACGCTACGCAGGGCAAAAGCGATTCTCGTCCTCCGTGCTTGCTTTTTCTCAGAAAGAGCCGTGGTGTGCGTTTTCGCCGCAAAACGCGTTTTCGGCCGAAAACGTGTACGTTTGCACTTCCCCGCCACAGGGAAGCTGCTATCAGGGAATTCTCTGCCTGGTTCTACCCCCTGACCGGAACGCTACGCAGGGCAAAAGCGATTCTCGTCCTCCATGCTTGCTTTTTCTCAGAAAGAGCCGTGGTGTGCGTTTTCGCGGGAAAACGCGTTTTCGGCCGAAAACGTGTACGTTTGCACTTCCCGGCCACAGGGCAGCTGCTAGCCGGGAATTCTCTGCCTGGTTCTACCCGCTGCCCGGAACGCTACACAGGGCAAAAGCGATTCTCGTCCTCCGTGCTTGCTTTTTCTCAGAAAGAGCCGTGGTGTGCGTTTTCGCCGGAAAACGCGTTTTCGGCCGAAAACGTGTAGGTTTGCACTTCCCCGCCACAGGGAAGCTGCTAGCCGGGAATTCTCTGCCTGGTTCTACCCGCTGCCCGGAACGCTACACAGGGCAAAAGCGATTCTCGTCCTCCGTGCTTGCTTTTTCTCAGAAAGAGCCGTGGTGTGCGTTTTCGCCGGAAAACGCGTTTTCGGCCGAAAACGTGTAGGTTTGCACTTCCCCGCCACAGGGAAGCTGCTAGCCGGGAATTCTCTCCCTGGTTCTACCCGCTGCCCGGAACGCTACGCAGGGCAAAAGCGATTCTCGTCCTCCGTGCTTGCTTTTTCTCAGAAAGAGCCGTGGTGTGCGTTTTCGCCGGAAAACGCGTTTTCGGCCGAAAACGTGTACGTTTGCACTTCCCGGCCACAGGGAAGCTGCTAGCCGGGAATTCTCTGCCTGGTTCTACCCGCTGCCCGGAACGCTACGCAGGGCAAAAGCGATTCTCGTCCTCCGTGCTTGCTTTTTCTCAGAAAGAGCCGTGGTGTGCGTTTTCGCCGGAAAACGCGTTTTCGGCCGAAAACGTGTACGTTTGCACTTCCCCGCCACAGGGAAGCTGCTAGACGGGAATTCTCTGCCTGGTTCTACCCGCTGCCCGGAACGCTACGCAGGGCAAAAGCGATTCTCGTCCTCCGTGCTTGCTTTTTCTCAGAAAGAGCCATGGTGTGCTTTTTCGCCGGAAAACGCGTTTTCGGCCGAAAACGTGTACGTTTGCACTTCCCGGCCACAGGGAAGCTGCTAGCCGGCAATTCGCTGCCTATTTCTACCCGCTGCCCGGAACACTACGCAGGGCAAAAGCGATTCTCGTCCTCCGTGCTTGCTTTTTCTCAGAAAGAGCCGTGGTGTGCGTTTTCGCCGGAAAACGCGTTTTCGGCCGAAAACGTGTTCGTTTGCACTTCCCCGCCACAGGGAAGCTGCTAGCCGGGAATTCTCTGCCTGGTTCTACCCGCTGCCAGGAACGCTACGCAGGGCAAAAGCGATTCTCGTCCTCCGTGCTTGCTTTTTCTCAGAAAGAGCCATGGTGTGCTTTTTCTCCGGAAAACGCGTTTTCGGCCGAAAACGTGTACGTTTGCACTTCCCGGCCACAGGGAAGCTGCTAGCCGGCAATTCGCTGCCTATTTCTACCCGCTGCTCAGAACGATACGCAGGGCAAAAGCGATTCTCGTCCTCCGTGCTTTCTTTTTCTCAGAAAGAGCCGTGGTGTGCGTTTTCGCGGAAAACGAGTTTTCGGCCGAAAACGTGTACGTTTGCACTTCCCGGCCACAGGGAAGCTGCTAGCCGGGAATTCTCTGCCTGGTTCTACCCGCTGCCCGGAACGCTACGCAGGGCAAAAGCGATTCTCGTCCTCCGTGCTTGCTTTTTCTCAGAAAGAGCCGTGGTGTGCGTTTTCGCCGGAAAACGCGTTTTCGGCCGAAAACGTGTACGTTTGCACTTCCCGGCCACAGGGAAGCTGCTAGCCGGGAATTCTCTGCCTGGTTCTACCCGCTGCTCAGAACGCTACGCAGGGCAAAAGCGATTCTCGTCCTCCGTGCTTGCTTTTTCTCAGAAAGAGCCGTGGTGTGCGTTTTCGCCGGTAAACGCGTTTTCGTCCGAAAACGTGTACGTTTGCACTTCCCGGCAACAGGGAAGCTGCTAGCCGGGAATTCTCTGCCTGGTTCTACCCGCTGCCCGGAACGCTACGCAGGGCAAAAGCGATTCTCGTCCTCCGTGCTTGCTTTTTCTCAGAAAGAGCCGTGGTGTGCGTTTTCGCCGGAAAACGCGTTTTCGGCCGAAAACGTGTACGTTTGCACTTCCCCGCCACAGGGAAGCTGCTAGACGGGAATTCTCTGCCTGGTTCTACCCGCTGCCCGGAACGCTACGCAGGGCAAAAGCGATTCTCGTCCTCCGTGCTTGCTTTTTTCAGAAAGAGCCGTGGTGTGCGTTTTCGCCGCAAAACGCGTTTTCGGCCGAAAACGTGTACGTTTGCACTTCCCCGCCACAGGGAAGCTGCTAGCCGGCAATTCTCTGCCTGGTTCTACCCGCTGCCCGGAACGCTACGCAGGGCAAAAGCGATTCTCGTCCTCCGTGCTTGCTTTTTCTCAGAAAGAGCCGTGGTGTGCGTTTTCGCCGGAAAACGCGTTTTCGGCCGAAAACGTGTACGTTTGCACTTCCCGGCCACAGGGAAGCTGCTAGCCGGCAATTCGCTGCCTATTTCTACCCGCTGCTCAGAACGCTACGCAGGGCAAAAGCGATTCTCGTCCTCCGTGCTTGTTTTTTCTCAGAAAGAGCCGTGGTGTGCGTTTTCGTCGGAAAACGCGTTTTCGGCCGAAAACGTGTACGTTTGCACTTCCCGGCCACAGGGAAGCTGCTAGACGGGAATTCTCTGCCTGGTTCTACCCGCTGCCCGGAACGCTACACAGGGCAAAAGCGATTCTCGTCCTCCGTGCTTGCTTTTTCTCAGAAAGAGCCGTGGTGTGCGTTTTCGCCGGAAAACGCGTTTTCGGCCGAAAACGTGTACGTTTGCACTTCCCCGCCACAGGGAAGCTGCTAGCCGGGAATTCTCTGCCTGGTTCTACCCGCTGCCCGGAACGCTACGCAGGGCAAAAGCGATTCTCGTCCTCCGTGCTTGCTTTTTCTCAGAAAGAGCCGTGGTGTGCGTTTTCGCCGGAAAACGCGTTTTCGGCCGAAAACGTGTACGTTTGCACTTCCCGGCCACAGGGAAGCTGCTAGCCGGGAATTCTCTGCCTGGTTCTACCCGCTGCCCGGAACGCTACGCAGGGCAAAAGCGATTCTCGTCCTCCGTGCTTGCTTTTTCTCAGAAAGAGCCGTGGTGTGCGTTTTCGCCGGAAAACGCGTTTTCGGCCGAAAACGTGTACGTTTGCACTTCCCCGCCACAGGGAAGCTGCTAGACGGGAATTCTCTGCCTGGTTCTACCCGCTGCCCGGAACGCTACGCAGGGCAAAAGCGATTCTCGTCCTCCGTGCTTGCTTTTTCTCAGAAAGAGCCATGGTGTGCTATTTCGCCGGAAAACGCGTTTTCGGCCGAAAACGTGTACGTTTGCACTTCCCGGCCACAGGGAAGCTGCTAGCCGGCAATTCGCTGCCTATTTCTACCCGCTGCTCAGAACGCTACGCAGGGCAAAAGCGATTCTCGTCCTCCGTGCTTTCTTTTTCTCAGAAAGAGCCGTGGTGTGCGTTTTCGCGGAAAACGCGTTTTCGGCCGAAAACGTGTACGTTTGCACTTCCCCGCCACAGGGAAGCTGCTAGCCGGGAATTCTCTGCCTGGTTCTACCCGCTGCCCGGAACGCTACGCAGAGAAGAAAGCGATCCTCGTCCTCCGTGCTTGCTTTTTCTCAGAAAGAGCCGTGGTGTGCGTTTTCGCCGGAAAACGCGTTTTCGGCCGAAAACGTGTACGTTTGCACTTCCCGGCCACAGGGAAGCTGCTAGCCGGCAATTCTCTGCCTGGTTCTACCCGCTGCTCAGAACGCTACGCAGGGCAAAAGCGATTCTCGTCCTCCGTGCTTGCTTTTTCTCAGAAAGAGCCGTGGTGTGCGTTTTCGCCGGAAAACGCGTTTTCGGCCGAAAACGTGTACGTTTGCACTTCCCGGCCACAGGGAAGCTGCTAGACGGGAATTCTCTGCCTGGTTCTACCCGCTGCCCGGAACGCTACACAGGGCAAAAGCGATTCTCGTCCTCCGTGCTTGCTTTTTCTCAGAAAGAGCCGTGGTGTGCGTTTTCGCCGGAAAACGCGTTTTCGGCCGAAAACGTGTACGTTTGCACTTCCCCGCCACAGGGAAGCTGCTAGCCGGGAATTCTCTGCCTGGTTCTACCCGCTGCCCGGAACGCTACGCAGGGCAAAAGCGATTCTCGTCCTCCGTGCTTGCTTTTTCTCAGAAAGAGCCGTGGTGTGCGTTTTCGCCGGAAAACGCGTTTTCGGACGAAAACGTGTACGTTTGCACTTCCCGGCCACAGGGAAGCTGCTAGCCGGGAATTCTCTGCCTGGTTCTACCCGCTGCCCGGAACGCTACGCAGGGCAAAAGCGATTCTCGTCCTCCGTGCTTGCTTTTTCTCAGAAAGAGCCGTGGTGTGCGTTTTCGCCGGAAAACGCGTTTTCGGCCGAAAACGTGTACGTTTGCACTTCCCCGCCACAGGGAAGCTGCTAGACGGGAATTCTCTGCCTGGTTCTACCCGCTGCCCGGAACGCTACGCAGGGCAAAAGCCATTCTCGTCCTCCGTGCTTGCTTTTTCTCAGAAAGAGCCGTGGTGTGCGTTTTCGCCGGAAAACGCGTTTTCGGCCGAAAACGTGTACGTTTGCACTTCCCCGCCACAGGGAAGCTGCTAGCCGGGAATTCTCTGCCTGGTTCTACCCGCTGCCCGGAACGCTACGCAGGGCAAAAGCGATTCTCGTCCTCCGTGCTTGCTTTTTCTCAGAAAGAGCCGTGGTGTGCGTTTTCGCCGGAAAACGCGTTTTCGGCCGAAAACGTGTACGTTTGCACTTCCCGGCCACAGGGAAGCTGCTAGCCGGGAATTCTCTGCCTGGTTCTACCCGCTGCCCGGAACGCTACGCAGGGCAAAAGCGATTCTCGTCCTCCGTGCTTGCTTTTTCTCAGAAAGAGCCGTGGTGTGCGTTTTCGCCGGAAAACGCGTTTTCGGCCGAAAACGTGTACGTTTGCACTTCCCCGCCACAGGGAAGCTGCTAGACGGGAATTCTCTGCCTGGTTCTACCCGCTGCCCGGAACGCTACGCAGGGCAAAAGCGATTCTCGTCCTCCGTGCTTGCTTTTTCTCAGAAAGAGCCATGGTGTGCTTTTTCGCCGGAAAACGCGTTTTCGGCCGAAAACGTGTACGTTTGCACTTCCCGGCCACAGGGAAGCTGCTAGCCGGCAATTCGCTGCCTATTTCTACCCGCTGCCCGGAACACTACGCAGGGCAAAAGCGATTCTCGTCCTCCGTGCTTGCTTTTTCTCAGAAAGAGCCGTGGTGTGCGTTTTCGCCGGAAAACGCGTTTTCGGCCGAAAACGTGTACGTTTGCACTTCCCCGCCACAGGGAAGCTGCTAGCCGGGAATTCTCTGCCTGGTTCTACCCGCTGCCAGGAACGCTACGCAGGGCAAAAGCGATTCTCGTCCTCCGTGCTTGCTTTTTCTCAGAAAGAGCCATGGTGTGCTTTTTCGCCGGAAAACGCGTTTTCGGCCGAAAACGTGTACGTTTGCACTTCCCGGCCACAGGGAAGCTGCTAGCCGGCAATTCGCTGCCTATTTCTACCCGCTGCTCAGAACGATACGCAGGGCAAAAGCGATTCTCGTCCTCCGTGCTTTCTTTTTCTCAGAAAGAGCCGTGGTGTGCGTTTTCGCGGAAAACGCGTTTTCGGCCGAAAACGTGTACGTTTGCACTTCCCGGCCACAGGGAAGCTGCTAGCCGGGAATTCTCTGCCTGGTTCTACCCGCTGCCCGGAACGCTACGCAGGGAAGAAAGCGATCCTCGTCCTCCGTGCTTGCTTTTTCTCAGAAAGAGCCGTGGTGTGCGTTTTCGCCGGAAAACGCGTTTTCGGCCGAAAACGTGTACGTTTGCACTTCCCGGCCAGAGGGAAGCTGCTAGCCGGCAATTCTCTGCCTGGTTCTACCCGCTGCTCAGAACGCTACGCAGGGCAAAAGCGATTCTCGTCCTCCGTGCTTGCTTTTTCTCAGAAAGAGCCGTGGTGTGCGTTTTCGCCGGAAAACGCGTTTTCGGCCGAAAACGTGTACGTTTGCACTTCCCGGCCACAGGGAAGCTGCTAGACGGGAATTCTCTGCCTGGTTCTACCCGCTGCCCGGAACGCTACACAGGGCAAAAGCGATTCTCGTCCTCCGTGCTTGCTTTTTCTCAGAAAGAGCCGTGGTGTGCGTTTTCGCCGGAAAACGCGTTTTCGGCCGAAAACGTGTACGTTTGCACTTCCCCGCCACAGGGAAGCTGCTAGCCGGGAATTCTCTGCCTGGTTCTACCCGCTGCCCGGAACGCTACGCAGGGCAAAAGCGATTCTCGTCCTCCGTGCTTGCTTTTTCTCAGAAAGAGCCGTGGTGTGCGTTTTCGCGGGAAAACGCGTTTTCGGACGAAAACGTGTACGTTTGCACTTCCCGGCCACAGGGAAGCTGCTAGCCGGGAATTCTCTGCCTGGTTCTACCCGCTGCCCGGAACGCTACGCAGGGCAAAAGCGATTCTCGTCCTCCGTGCTTGCTTTTTCTCAGAAAGAGCCGTGGTGTGCGTTTTCGCCGGAAAACGCGTTTTCGGCCGAAAACGTGTACGTTTGCACTTCCCCGCCACAGGGAAGCTGCTAGACGGGAATTCTCTGCCTGGTTCTACCCGCTGCCCGGAACGCTACGCAGGGCAAAAGCGATTCTCGTCCTCCGTGCTTGCTTTTTCTCAGAAAGAGCCATGGTGTGCTTTTTCGCCGGAAAACGCGTTTTCGGCCGAAAACGTGTACGTTTGCACTTCCCGGCCACAGGGAAGCTGCTAGCCGGCAATTCGCTGCCTATTTCTACCCGCTGCCCGGAACACTACGCAGGGCAAAAGCGATTCTCGTCCTCCGTGCTTGCTTTTTCTCAGAAAGAGCCGTGGTGTGCGTTTTCGCCGGAAAACGCGTTTTCGGCCGAAAACGTGTACGTTTGCACTTCCCCGCCACAGGGAAGCTGCTAGCCGGGAATTCTCTGCCTGGTTCTACCCGCTGCCAGGAACGCTACGCAGGGCAAAAGCGATTCTCGTCCTCCGTGCTTGCTTTTTCTCAGAAAGAGCCATGGTGTGCTTTTTCTCCGGAAAACGCGTTTTCGGCCGAAAACGTGTACGTTTGCACTTCCCGGCCACAGGGAAGCTGCTAGCCGGCAATTCGCTGCCTATTTCTACCCGCTGCTCAGAACGATACGCAGGGCAAAAGCGATTCTCGTCCTCCGTGCTTTCTTTTTCTCAGAAAGAGCCGTGGTGTGCGTTTTCGCGGAAAACGAGTTTTCGGCCGAAAACGTGTACGTTTGCACTTCCCGGCCACAGGGAAGCTGCTAGCCGGGAATTCTCTGCCTGGTTCTACCCGCTGCCCGGAACGCTACGCAGGGCAAAAGCGATTCTCGTCCTCCGTGCTTGCTTTTTCTCAGAAAGAGCCGTGGTGTGCGTTTTCGCCGGAAAACGCGTTTTCGGCCGAAAACGTGTACGTTTGCACTTCCCGGCCACAGGGAAGCGGCTAGCCGGGAATTCTCTGCCTGGTTCTACCCTCTGCTCAGAACGCTACGCAGGGCAAAAGCGATTCTCGTCCTCCGTGCTTGCTTTTTCTCAGAAAGAGCCGTGGTGTGCGTTTTCGCCGGTAAACGCGTTTTCGTCCGAAAACGTGTACGTTTGCACTTCCCGGCAACAGGGAAGCTGCTAGCCGGGAATTCTCTGCCTGGTTCTACCCGCTGCCCGGAACGCTACGCAGGGCAAAAGCGATTCTCGTCCTCCGTGCTTGCTTTTTTCAGAAAGAGCCGTGGTGTGCGTTTTCGCCGGAAATTCGTTTTCGGCCGAAAACGTGTACGTTTGCACTTCCCCGCCACAGGGAAGCTGCTAGCCGGCAATTCTCTGCCTGGTTCTACCCGCTGCCCGGAACGCTACGCAGGGCAAAAGCGATTCTCGTCCTCCGTGCTTGCTTTTTCTCAGAAAGAGCCGTGGTGTGCGTTTTCGCCGGAAAACGCGTTTTCGGCCGAAAACGTGTACGTTTGCACTTCCCGGCCACAGGGAAGCTGCTAGCCGGGAATTCTCTGCCTGGTTCTACCCGCTGCCCGGAACGCTACGCAGGGCAAAAGCGATTCTCGTCCTCCGTGCTTGCTTTTTCTCAGAAAGAGCCATGGTGTGCTTTTTCTCCGGAAAACGCGTTTTCGGCCGAAAACGTGTACGTTTGCACTTCCCGGCCACAGGGAAGCTGCTAGCCGGCAATTCGCTGCCTATTTCTACCCGCTGCTCAGAACGATACGCAGGGCAAAAGCGATTCTCGTCCTCCGTGCTTTCTTTTTCTCAGAAAGAGCCGTGGTGTGCGTTTTCGCGGAAAACGAGTTTTCGGCCGAAAACGTGTACGTTTGCACTTCCCGGCCACAGGGAAGCTGCTAGCCGGGAATTCTCTGCCTGGTTCTACCCGCTGCCCGGAACGCTACGCAGGGCAAAAGCGATTCTCGTCCTCCGTGCTTGCTTTTTCTCAGAAAGAGCCGTGGTGTGCGTTTTCGCCGGAAAACGCGTTTTCGGCCGAAAACGTGTACGTTTGCACTTCCCGGCCACAGGGAAGCTGCTAGCCGGGAATTCTCTGCCTGGTTCTACCCGCTGCTCAGAACGCTACGCAGGGCAAAAGCGATTCTCGTCCTCCGTGCTTGCTTTTTCTCAGAAAGAGCCGTGGTGTGCGTTTTCGCCGGAAAACGCGTTTTCGTCCGAAAACGTGTACGTTTGCACTTCCCGGCAACAGGGAAGCTGCTAGCCGGGAATTCTCTGCCTGGTTCTACCCGCTGCCCGGAACGCTACGCAGGGCAAAAGCGATTCTCGTCCTCCGTGCTTGCTTTTTCTCAGAAAGAGCCGTGGTGTGCGTTTTCGCCGGAAAACGCGTTTTCGGCCGAAAACGTGTACGTTTGCACTTCCCCGCCACAGGGAAGCTGCTAGACGGGAATTCTCTGCCTGGTTCTACCCGCTGCCCGGAACGCTACGCAGGGCAAAAGCGATTCTCGTCCTCCGTGCTTGCTTTTTTCAGAAAGAGCCGTGGTGTGCGTTTTCGCCGGAAAACGCGTTTTCGGCCGAAAACGTGTACGTTTGCACTTCCCCGCCACAGGGAAGCTGCTAGCCGGGAATTCTCTGCCTGGTTCTACCCGCTGCCCGGAACGCTACGCAGGGCAAAAGCGATTCTCGTCCTCCGTGCTTGCTTTTTCTCAGAAAGAGCCGTGGTGTGCGTTTTCGCCGGAAAACGCGTTTTCGGCCGAAAACGTGTACGTTTGCACTTCCCGGCCACAGGGAAGCTGCTAGCCGGGAATTCTCTGCCTGGTTCTACCCGCTGCCCGGAACGCTACGCAGGGCAAAAGCGATTCTCGTCCTCCGTGCTTGCTTTTTCTCAGAAAGAGCCGTGGTGTGCGTTTTCGCCGGAAAACGCGTTTTCTGCCGAAAACGTTTCGGTTTACACTTCCCGGCCACAGGGAAGCTGCTAGCCGGGAATTCTCTGCCTGGTTCTACCCGCTGCCCGGAACGCTACGCAGGGCAAAAGCGATTCTCGTCCTCCGTGCTTGCTTTTTCTCAGAAAGAGCCGTGGTGTGCGTTTTCACCAGAAAACGCGTTTTCGGCCGAAAACGTGTACGTTTGCACTTCCCCGCCACAGGGAAGCTGCTAGCCGGGAATTCTCTGCCTGGTTCTACCCGCTGCCCGGAACGCTACGCAGGGCAAAAGCGATTCTCGTCCTCCGTGCTTGCTTTTTCTCAGAAAGAGCCGTGGTGTGCGTTTTCGCCAGAAAACGCTTTTTCGGGCCAAAACGTGTACGTTTGCACTTCCCGGCCACAGGGAAGCTGCTAGCCGGGAATTCTCTGCCTGGTTCTACCCTCTGCCCGGAACGCTACGCAGGGCAAAAGCGATTTTCGTCCTCCGTGCTTGCTTTTTCTCAGAAAGAGCCATGGTGTGCTTTTTCGCCGGAAAACGCGTTTTCGGCCGAAACGTGTACGTTTGCACTTCCCGGCCACAGGGAAGCTGCTAGCCGGCAATTCGCTGCCTATTTCTACCCGCTGCTCAGAATGCTACGCAGGGCAAAAGCGATTCTCGTCCTCCGTGCTTGCTTTTTCTCAGAAAGAGCCGTGGTGTGCGTTTTCGCAGGAAAACGCGTTTTCGTCCAAAAACGTGTACGTTTGCACTTCCCCGCCACAGGGAAGCTGCTAGCCGGGAATTCTCTGCCTGGTTCTACCCGCTGCCCGGAACACTACGCAGGGCAAAAGCGATTCTCGTCCTCCGTGCTTGCTTTTTCTCAGAAAGAGCCGTGGTGTGCGTTTTCGCCGGTAAACCGTTTTCGGCCGAAAACGTGTATGTTTGCACTTCCCCGCCACAGGGAAGCTGCTAGCCGGGAATTCTCTGCCTGGTTCTACCCGCTGCCCGGAACGCTACGCAGGGCAAAAGCGATTCTCGTCCTCCGTGCTTGCTTTATCTCAGAAAGAGCCGTGGTGTGCGTTTTCGCCGCAAAACGCGTTTTCGGCCGAAAACGTGTACGTTTGCACTTCCCCGCCACAGGGAAGCTGATAGCAGGGAATTCGCTGCCTGGTTCTACCCGCTGCCCGGAACGCTACGCAGGGCAAAAGCGATTCTCGTCCTCCGTGCTTGCTTTTTCTCAGAAAGAGCCGTGGTGTGCGTTTTCGCCGGAAAACGCGTTTTCGGCCGAAAACGTGTACGTTTGCACTTCCCCGCCACAGGGAAGCTGCTAGCCGGGAATTCTCTGCCTGGTTCTACCCGCTGCCCGGAACGCTACGCAGGGCAAAAGCGATTCTCGTCCTCCGTGCTTGCTTTTTCTCAGAAAGAGCCATGGTGTGCTTTTTCTCCGGAAAACGCGTTTTCGGCCGAAAACGTGTACGTTTGCACTTCCCGGCCACAGGGAAGCTGCTAGCCGGCAATTCGCTGCCTATTTCTACCCGCTGCTCAGAACGCTACGCAGGGCAAAAGCGATTCTCGTCCTCCGTGCTTTCTTTTTCTCAGAAAGAGCCGTGGTGTGCGTTTTCGCGGAAAACGAGTTTTCGGCCGAAAACGTGTACGTTTGCACTTCCCGGCCACAGGGAAGCTGCTAGCCGGGAATTCTCTGCCTGGTTCTACCCGCTGCCCGGAACGCTACGCAGGGCAAAAGCGATTCTCGTCCTCCGTGCTTGCTTTTTCTCAGAAAGAGCCGTGGTGTGCGTTTTCGCCGGAAAACGCGTTTTCGGCCGAAAACGTGTACGTTTGCACTTCCCGGCCACAGGGAAGCTGCTAGCCGGGAATTCTCTGCCTGGTTCTACCCGCTGCTCAGAACGCTACGCAGGGCAAAAGCGATTCTCGTCCTCCGTGCTTGCTTTTTCTCAGAAAGAGCCGTGGTGTGCGTTTTCGCCGGAAAACGCGTTTTCGTCCGAAAACGTGTACGTTTGCACTTCCCGGCAACAGGGAAGCTGCTAGCCGGGAATTCTCTGCCTGGTTCTACCCGCTGCCCGGAACGCTACGCAGGGCAAAAGCGATTCTCGTCCTCCGTGCTTGCTTTTTCTCAGAAAGAGCCGTGGTGTGCGTTTTCGCCGGAAAACGCGTTTTCGGCCGAAAACGTGTACGTTTGCACTTCCCCGCCACAGGGAAGCTGCTAGACGGGAATTCTCTGCCTGGTTCTACCCGCTGCCCGGAACGCTACGCAGGGCAAAAGCGATTCTCGTCCTCCGTGCTTGCTGTTTTCAGAAAGAGCCGTGGTGTGCGTTTTCGCCGGAAAACGCGTTTTCGGCCGAAAACGTGTACGTTTGCACTTCCCCGCCACAGGGAAGCTGCTAGCCGGGAATTCTCTGCCTGGTTCTACCCGCTGCCCGGAACGCTACGCAGGGCAAAAGCGATTCTCGTCCTCCGTGCTTGCTTTTTCTCAGAAAGAGCCGTGGTGTGCGTTTTCGCCGGAAAACGCGTTTTCGGCCGAAAACGTGTACGTTTGCACTTCCCGGCCACAGGGAAGCTGCTAGCCGGGAATTCTCTGCCTGGTTCTACCCGCTGCCCGGAACGCTACGCAGGGCAAAAGCGATTCTCGTCCTCCGTGCTTGCTTTTTCTCAGAAAGAGCCGTGGTGTGCGTTTTCGCCGGAAAACGCGTTTTCTGCCGAAAACGTTTCGGTTTACACTTCCCGGCCACAGGGAAGCTGCTAGCCGGGAATTCTCTGCCTGGTTCTACCCGCTGCCCGGAACGCTACGCAGGGCAAAAGCGATTCTCGTCCTCCGTGCTTGCTTTTTCTCAGAAAGAGCCGTGGTGTGCGTTTTCACCAGAAAACGCGTTTTCGGCCGAAAACGTGTACGTTTGCACTTCCCCGCCACAGGGAAGCTGCTAGCCGGGAATTCTCTGCCTGGTTCTACCCGCTGCCCGGAACGCTACGCAGGGCAAAAGCGATTCTCGTCCTCCGTGCTTGCTTTTTCTCAGAAAGAGCCGTGGTGTGCGTTTTCGCCAGAAAACGCTTTTTCGGGCCAAAACGTGTACGTTTGCACTTCCCGGCCACAGGGAAGCTGCTAGCCGGGAATTCTCTGCCTGGTTCTACCCTCTGCCCGGAACGCTACGCAGGGCAAAAGCGATTTTCGTCCTCCGTGCTTGCTTTTTCTCAGAAAGAGCCATGGTGTGCTTTTTCGCCGGAAAACGCGTTTTCGGCCGAAACGTGTACGTTTGCACTTCCCGGCCACAGGGAAGCTGCTAGCCGGCAATTCGCTGCCTATTTCTACCCGCTGCTCAGAATGCTACGCAGGGCAAAAGCGATTCTCGTCCTCCGTGCTTGCTTTTTCTCAGAAAGAGCCGTGGTGTGCGTTTTCGCAGGAAAACGCGTTTTCGTCCAAAAACGTGTACGTTTGCACTTCCCCGCCACAGGGAAGCTGCTAGCCGGGAATTCTCTGCCTGGTTCTACCCGCTGCCCGGAACACTACGCAGGGCAAAAGCGATTCTCGTCCTCCGTGCTTGCTTTTTCTCAGAAAGAGCCGTGGTGTGCGTTTTCGCCGGTAAACCGTTTTCGGCCGAAAACGTGTATGTTTGCACTTCCCCGCCACAGGGAAGCTGCTAGCCGGGAATTCTCTGCCTGGTTCTACCCGCTGCCCGGAACGCTACGCAGGGCAAAAGCGATTCTCGTCCTCCGTGCTTGCTTTTTCTCAGAAAGAGCCGTGGTGTGCGTTTTCGCCGCAAAACGCGTTTTCGGCCGAAAACGTGTACGTTTGCACTTCCCCGCCACAGGGAAGCTGATAGCAGGGAATTCGCTGCCTGGTTCTACCCGCTGCCCGGAACGCTACGCAGGGCAAAAGCGATTCTCGTCCTCCGTGCTTGCTTTTTCTCAGAAAGAGCCGTGGTGTGCGTTTTCGCCGGAAAACGCGTTTTCGGCCGAAAACGTGTACGTTTGCACTTCCCGGCCACAGGGAAGCTGCTAGCCGGGAATTCTCTGCCTGGTTCTACCCGCTGCCCGGAACGCTACGCAGGGCAAAAGCGATTCTCGTCCTCCGTGCTTGCTTTTTCTCAGAAAGAGCCGTGGTGTGCGTTTTCGCCGGAAAACGCGTTTTCTGCCGAAAACGTTTACGTTTACACTTCCCGGCCACAGGGAAGCTGCTAGCCGGGAATTCTCTGCCTGGTTCTACCCGCTGCCCGGAACGCTACGCAGGGCAAAAGCGATTCTCGTCCTCCGTGCTTGCTTTTTCTCAGAAAGAGCCGTGGTGTGCGTTTTCACCAGAAAACGCGTTTTCGGCCGAAAACGTGTACGTTTGCACTTCCCCGCCACAGGGAAGCTGCTAGCCGGGAATTCTCTGCCTGGTTCTACCCGCTGCCCGGAACGCTACGCAGGGCAAAAGCGATTCTCGTCCTCGGTGCTTGCTTTTTCTCAGAAAGAGCCGTGGTGTGCGTTTTCGCCAGAAAACGCGTTTTCGGACGAAAACGTGTACGTTTGCACTTCCCGGCCACAGGGAAGCTGCTAGCCGGCAATTCGCTGCCTGGTTCTACCCGCTGCCCGGAACGCTACGCAGGGCAAAAGCGATTCTCGTCCTCCGTGCTTGCTTTTTCTCAGAAAGAGCCGTGGTGTGCGTTTTCGCCGGAAAACGCGTTTTCGGCCGAAAACGTGTACGTTTGCACTTCCCCGCCACAGGGAAGCTGATAGCAGGGAATTCGCTGCCTGGTTCTACCCGCTGCCCGGAACGCTACGCAGGGCAAAAGCGATTCTCGTCCTCCGTGCTTGCTTTTTCTCAGAAAGAGCCGTGGTGTGCGTTTTCGCCGGAAAACGCGTTTTCGGCCGAAAACGTGTACGTTTGCACTTCCCGGCCACAGGGAAGCTGCTAGCCGGGAATTCTCTGCCTGGTTCTACCCGCTGCCCGGAACGCTACGCAGGGCAAAAGCGATTCTCGTCCTCCGTGCTTGCTTTTTCTCAGATAGAGCCGTGGTGTGCGTTTTCGCGGGAAAACGCGTTTTCGGCCGAAAACGTGTACGTTTGCACTTCCCCGCCACAGGGAAGCTGCTAGCCGGGAATTCTCTGCCTGGTTCTACCCGCTGCCCGGAACGCTACGCAGGGCAAAACCGATTCTCGTTCCTCCGTGCTTGCTTTTTCCCAGAAAGAGCCGTGGTGTGCGTTTTCGCCGGAAAACGCGTTTTCGGCCGAAAACGTGTACGTTTGCACTTCCCGGCCACAGGGAAGCTGCTAGCCGGGAATTCTCTGCCTGGTTCTACCCGCTGCCCGGAACGCTACGCAGGGCAAAAGCGATTCTCGTCCTCCGTGCTTGCTTTTTCTCAGAAAGAGCCGTGGTGTGCGTTTTCGCCGGAAAACGCGTTTTCGGCCGAAAACGTGTACGTTTGCACTTCCCGGCCACAGGGAAGCTGCTAGCCGGGAATTCTCTGCCTGGTTCTACCCGCTGCCCGGAACACTACGCAGGGCAAAAGCGATTCTCGTCCTCCGTGCTTGCTTTATCTCAGAAAGAGCCGTGGTGTGCGTTTTCGCCGCAAAACGCGTTTTCGGCCGAAAACGTGTACGTTTGCACTTCCCCGCCACAGGGAAGCTGCTAGCCGGGAATTCTCTGCCTGGTTCTACCCGCTGCCCGGAACGCTACGCAGGGCAAAAGCGATTCTCGTCCTCCGTGCTTGCTTTTTCTCAGAAAGAGCCGTGGTGTGCGTTTTCACCGGAAAACGCGTTTTCGGCCGAAAACGTGTACGTTTGCACTTCCCGGCCACAGGGAATCTGCTAGCCGGGAATTCTCTGCCTGGTTCTACCCGCTGCCCGGAACGCTACGCAGGGCAAAAGCGATTCTCGTCCTCCGTGCTTGCTTTTTCTCAGAAAGAGCCGTGGTGTGCGTTTTCGCGGGAAAACGCGTTTTCGGCCGAAAACGTGTACGTTTGCACTTCCCGGCCACAGGGAAGCTGCTAGCCGGGAATTCTCTGCCTGGTTCTACCCGCTGCCCGGAACGCTACGCAGGGCAAAACCGATTCTCGTCCGCCGTGCTTGCTTTTTCTCAGAAAGAGCCGTGGTGTGCGTTTTCGCGGGAAACGCGTTTTCGGCCGAAAACGTGTACGTTTGCACTTCCCGGCCACAGGGAAGCTGCTAGCCGGCAATTCGCTGCCTATTTCTACCCGCTGCTCAGAACGCTACGCAGGGCAAAAGCGATTCTCGTCCTCCGTGCTTGCTTTTTCTCAGAAAGAGCCGTGGTGTGCGTTTTCGCAGAAAACGCGTTTTCGGCCGAAAACGTGTACGTTTGCACATCCCGGCCACAGGGAAGCTGCTAGCCGGGAATTCTCTGCCTGGTTCTACCCGCTGCCCGGAACGCTACGCAGGGCAAAAGCGATTCTCGTCCTCCGTGCTTGCTTTTTCTCAGAAAGAGCCGTGGTGTGCGTTTTCGCCGGAAAACGCGTTTTCGGCCGAAAACGTGTACGTTTGCACTTCCCCGCCACAGGGAAGCTGCTAGCCGGGAATTCTCTGCCTGGTTCTACCCGCTGCCCGGAACACTACGCAGGGCAAAAGCGATTCTCGTCCTCCGTGCTTGCTTTTTCTCAGAAAGAGCCGTGGTGTGCGTTTTCGCCGGAAAACGCGTTTTCGGCCGAAAACGTGTACGTTTGCACTTCCCCGCCACAGGGAAGCTGCTAGCCGGGAATTCTCTGCCTGGTTCTACCCGCTGCCCGGAACGCTACGCAGGGCAAAAGCGATTCTCGTCCTCCGTGCTTGCTTTTTCTCAGAAAGAGCCGTGGTGTGCGTTTTCGCCGCAAAACGCGTTTTCGGCCGAAAACGTGTACGTTTGCACTTCCCGGCCACAGGGAAGCTGATAGCAGGGAATTCGCTGCCTGGTTCTACCCGCTGCCCGGAACGCTACGCAGGGCAAAAGCGATTCTCGTCCTCCGTGCTTGCTTTTTCTCAGAAAGAGCCGTGGTGTGCTTTTTCGCCGGGAAAATGCGTTTTCGGCCGAAAACGTGTACGTTTGCACTTCCCCGCCACAGGGAAGCTGCTAGCCGGGAATTCTCTGCCTGGTTCTACCCGCTGCCCGGAACACTACGCAGGGCAAAAGCGATTCTCGTCCTCCGTGCTTGCTTTTTCTCAGAAAGAGCCGTGGTGTGCGTTTTCGCGGGAAAACGCGTTTTCGGCCGAAAACGTGTACGTTTGCACTTCCCGGCCACAGGGAAGCTGCTAGCCGGGAATTCTCTGCCTGGTTCTACCCGCTGCCCGGAACGCTACGCAGGGCAAAAGCGATTCTCGTCCCCCGTGCTTGCTTTTTCTCAGAAAGAGCCGTGGTGTGCGTTTTCGCCGGAAAACGCGTTTTCGGACGAAAACGTGTACGTTTGCACTTCCCGGCCACAGGGAAGCTGCTGGACGGGAATTCTCTGCCTGGTTCTACCCGCTGCCCGGAACACTACGCAGGGCAAAAGCGATTCTCGTCCTCCGTTCTTGCTTTTTCTCAGAAAGAGCCGTGGTGTGCGTTTTCGCCAGAAAACGCTTTTCGGCCGAAAACATGTACGTTTGCACTTCCCCGCCACAGGGAAGCTGCTATCCGGGAATTCTCTGCCTGGTTCTACCCGCTGCCAGGAACGCTACGCAGGGCAAAAGCGATTCTCGACCTCCGTGCTTGCTTTTTCTCAGAAAGAGCCGTGGTGTGCGTTTTCGCCGGTAAACGCGTTTTCGGCCGAAAACGTGTACGTTTGCACTTCCCGGCCACAGGGAAGCTGCTAGCCGGGAATTCTCTGCCTGGTTCTACCCGCTGCCCGGAACGCTACGCAGGGCAAAAGCGATTCTCGTCCTCCGTGCTTGCTTTTTCTCAGAAAGAGCCGTGGTGTGCGTTTTCGCGGGAAAATGCGTTTTCGGCCGAAAACGTGTACGTTTGCACTTCCCGGCCACAGGGAAGCTGCTAGCCGGGAATTCTCTGCCTGGTTCTACCCGCTGCCCGGAACGCTATGCAGGGCAAAAGCGATTCTCGTCCTCCGTGCTTGCTTTTTCTCAGAAAGAGCCGTGGTGTGCGTTTTCGCGGGAAAACGCGTTTTCGGCCGAAAACGTGTACGTTTGCACTTCCCGGCCACAGGGAAGCTGCTAGCCGGCAATTCTCTGCCTGGTTCTACCCGCTGCCCGGAACGCTACGCAGGGCAAAAGCGATTCTCGTCCTCCGTGCTTGCTTTTTCTCAGAAAGAGCCGTGGTGTGCGTTTTCGCCGGAAAACGTGTTTTCGGCGAAAACGTATACGTTTGCACTTCCCGGCCACAGGGAAGCTGCTAGCCGGGAATTCTCTGCCTGGTTCTACCCGCTGCCCGGAACACTACGCAGGGCAAAAGCGATTCTCGTCCTCCGTGCTTGCTTTTTCTCAGAAAGAGCCGTGGTGTGCGTTTTCGCCGGAAAACGCGTTTTCGGCCGAAAACGTGTACGTTTGCACTTCCCCGCCACAGGGAAGCTGCTAGCCGGGAATTCTCTGCCTGGTTCTACCCGCTGCCCGGAACGCTACGCAGGGCAAAAGCGATTCTCGTCCTCCGTGCTTGCTTTTTCTCAGAAAGAGCCGTGGTGTGCGTTTTCGCCGCAAAACGCGTTTTCGGCCGAAAACGTGTACGTTTGCACTTCCCGGCCACAGGGAAGCTGATAGCAGGGAATTCGCTGCCTGGTTCTACCCGCTGCCCGGAACGCTACGCAGGGCAAAAGCGATTCTCGTCCTCCGTGCTTGCTTTTTCTCAGAAAGAGCCATGGTGTGCTTTTTCGCCGGAAAATGCGTTTTCGGCCGAAAACGTGTACGTTTGCACTTCCCCGCCACAGGGAAGCTGCTAGCCGGGAATTCTCTGCCTGGTTCTACCCGCTGCCCGGAACACTACGCAGGGCAAAAGCGATTCTCGTCCTCCGTGCTTGCTTTTTCTCAGAAAGAGCCGTGGTGTGCGTTTTCGCGGGAAAACGCGTTTTCGGCCGAAAACGTGTACGTTTGCACTTCCCGGCCACAGGGAAGCTGCTAGCCGGGAATTCTCTGCCTGGTTCTACCCGCTGCCCGGAACGCTACGGAGGGCAAAAGCGATTCTCGTCCCCCGTGCTTGCTTTTTCTCAGAAAGAGCCGTGGTGTGCGTTTTCGCCGGAAAACGCGTTTTCGGACGAAAACGTGTACGTTTGCACTTCCCGGCCACAGGGAAGCTGCTAGACGGGAATTCTCTGCCTGGTTCTACCCGCTGCCCGGAACACTACGCAGGGCAAAAGCGATTCTCGTCCTCCGTGCTTGCTTTTTCTCAGAAAGAGCCGTGGTGTGCGTTTTCGCCAGAAAACGCGTTTTCGGCCGAAAACGTGTACGTTTGCACTTCCCCGCCCACAGGGAAGCTGCTAGCCGGGAATTCTCTGCCTGGTTCTACCCGCTGCCAGGAACGCTACGCAGGGCAAAAGCGATTCTCGTCCTCCGTGCTTGCTTTTTCTCAGAAAGAGCCGTGGTGTGCGTTTTCGCCGGAAAACGCGTTTTCGGCCGAAAACGTGTACGTTTGCACTTCCCCGCCACAGGGAAGCTGCTAGCCGGGAATTCTCTGCCTGGTTCTACCCGCTGCCCGGAACGCTACGCAGGGCAAAAGCGATTCTCGTCCTCCGTGCTTGCTTTTTCTCAGAAAGAGCCGTGGTGTGCGTTTTCGCCGGAAAACGCGTTTTCGGCGAAAACGTGTACGTTTGCACTTCCCGGCCACAGGGAAGCTGCTAGCCGGGAATTCTCTGCCTGGTTCCACCCGCTGCCCGGAACGCTACGCAGGGCAAAAGCGATTCTCGTCCTCCGTGCTTGCTTTTTCTCAGAAAGAGCCGTGGTGTGCGTTTTCGCCGGAAAACGCGTTTTCGGCCGAAAACGTGTACGTTTGCACTTCCCGGCCACAGGGAAGCTGCTATCCGGGAATTCTCTGCCTGGTTCTACCCGCTGCCCGGAACGCTATGCAGGGCAAAAGCGATTCTCGTCCTCCGTGCTTGCTTTTTCTCAGAAAGAGCCGTGGTGTGCGTTTTCGCGGGAAAACGCGTTTTCGGCCGAAAACGTGTACGTTTGCACTTCCCGGCCACAGGGAAGCTGCTAGCCGGGAATTCTCTGCCTGGTTCTACCCGCTGCCCGGAACGCTACGCACGGCAAAAGCGATTCTCGTCCTCCGTGCTTGCTTTTTCTCAGAAAGAGCCGTGGTGTGCGTTTTCGCCGGAAAACGCGTTTTCGGCCGAAAACGTGTACGTTTGCACTTCCCGGCCACAGGGAAGCTGCTAGCCGGGAATTCTCTGCCTGGTTCTACCCGCTGCCCGGAACACTACGCAGGGTAAAAGCGATTCTCGTCCTCCGTGCTTGCTTTTTCTCAGAAAGAGCCGTGGTGTGCGTTTTCGCCAGAAAACGCGTTTTCGGCCGAAAACGTGTACGTTTGCACTTCCCGGCCTCAGGGAAGGTGCTAGCCGGCAATTCGCTGCCTATTTCTACCCGCTGCTCAGAACGCTACGCAGGGCAAAAGCGATTCTCGTCCTCCGTGCTTGCTTTTTCTCAGAAAGAGCCATGGTGTGCTTTTTCGCCAGAAAATGCGTTTTCGGCCGAAAACGTGTACGTTTGCACTTCCCCGCCACAGGGAAGCTGCTAGACGGGAATTCTCTGCCTGGTTCTACCCGCTGCCCGGAACGCTACGCAGGGCAAAAGCGATTCTCGTCCTCCGTGCTTGCTTTTTCTCAGAAAGAGCCGTGGTGTGCGTTTTCGCCGGAAAACGCGTTTTCGGCCGAAAACGTGTACGTTTGCACTTCCCGGCCACAGGGAAGCTGCTAGCCGGGAATTCTCTGCCTGGTTCTACCCGCTGCCCGGAACGCTACGCAGGGCAAAAGCGATTCTCGTCCTCCGTGCTTGCTTTTTCTCAGAAAGAGCCGTGGTGTGCGTTTTCGCCGGAAAACGCGTTTTCGGCCGAAAACGTGTACGTTTGCCACTTCCCGGCCACAGGGAAGCTGCTAGCCGGGAATTCTCTGCCTGGTTCTACCCGCTGCCCGGAACGCTACGCAGGGCAAAAGCGATTCTCGTTCTCCGTGCTTGCTTTTTCTCAGAAAGAGCCGTGGTGTGCGTTTTCGCCGGGAAAACGCGTTTTCGGCCGAAAACGTGTACGTTTGCACTTCCCCGCCTCAGGGAAGCTGCTAGCCGGGAATTCTCTGCCTGGTTCTACCCGCTGCCCGGAACGCTACGCAGGGCAAAAGCGATTCTCGTCCTCCGTGCTTGCTTTTTCTCAGAAAGAGCCGTGGTGTGCGTTTTCGCGGGAAAACGCGTTTTCGGCCGAAAACGTGTACGTTTGCACTTCCCGGCCACAGGGAAGCTGCTAGACGGGAATTCTCTGCCTGGTTCTACCCGCTGCCCGGAACGCTACGCAGGGCAAAAGCGATTCTCGTCCTCCGTGCTTGCTTTTCTCAGAAAGAGCCGTGGTGTGCGTTTTCGCGGGAAAACGCGTTTTCGGCCGAAAACGTATACGTTTGCACTTCCCGGCCACAGGGAAGCTGCTAGCCGGGAATTCTCTGCCTGGTTCTACCCGCTGCCCGGAACGCTACGCAGGGCAAAAGCGATTCTCGTCCTCCGTGCTTGCTTTTTCTCAGAAAGAGCCGTGGTGTGCGTTTTCGCCGGGAAAACGCGTTTTCGGCCGAAAACGTGTACGTTTGCACTTCCCGGCCACAGGGAAGCTGCTAGCCGGGAATTCTCTGCCTGGTTCTACCCGCTGCCCGGAACGCTACGCAGGGCAAAAGCGATTCTCGTCCTCCGTGCTTGCTTTTTCTCAGAAAGAGCCGTGGTGTGCGTTTTCGCCGGAAAACGCGTTTTCGGCCGAAAACGTGTACGTTTGCACTTCCCGGCCACAGGGAAGCTGCTAGCCGGGAATTCTCTGCCTGGTTCTACCCGCTGCCCGGAGCGCTACGCAGGGCAAAAGCGATTCTCGTCCTCCGTGCTTGCTTTTTCTCAGAAAGAGCCGTGGTGTGCGTTTTCGCCGGCAAAACGCGTTTTCGGCCGAAAACGTGTACGTTTGCACTTCCCGGCCACAGGGAAGCTGCTAGCAGGGAATTCTCTGCCTGGTTCTACCCGCAGGGCAAAAGCGATTCTCGTCCTCCGTGCTTGCTTTTCTCAGAAAGAGCCATGGTGTGCTTTTTCGCCGGAAAACGCGTTTTCGGCCGAAAACGTGTACGTTTGCACTTCCCGGCCACAGGGAAGCTGCTAGCCGGCAATTCGCTGCCTATTTCTCCGTGGTGTGCGTTTTCGCCGCAAAACGCGTTTTCGGCCGAAAACGTGTACGTTTGCACTTCCCCGCCACAGGGAAGCTGCTATCAGGGAATTCTCTGCCTGGTGTCCTCCATGCTTGCTTTTTCTCAGAAAGCGGTGTGCGTTTTCGCGGGAAAACGCGTTTTCGGCCGAAAACGTGTACGTTTGCACTTCCCGGCCACAGGGAAGCTGCTAGCCGGGAATTCTCTGCCTGTTCTACCCGCTGCCCGGAACGCTACGCGCTTTTTCTCAGAAAGAGCCGTGGTGTGCGTTTTCGCGGAAAACGCGTGGCCGAAAACGTGTACGTTTGCACTTCCCCGCCACAGGGAAGCTGCTAGCCGGGAATTCTCTGCCTGGTTCTACCGGTGTGCGTTTTCGCCGGAAACGTGTTTTCGGCCGAAAACGTATACGTTTGCACTTCCCGGCCACAGGGAAGCTGCTAGCCGGGAATTCTCTGCCTGGTTCTACCCGCTGCCCGGAACGCTACGCAGGGCAAAAGCGATTCTCGTCCTCCGTGCTTGCTTTTTCTCAGAAAGAGCCGTGGTGTGCGTTTTCGCGGGAAAACGCGTTTTCGGCCGAAAACCGTGTACGTTTGCACTTCCCGGCCACAGGGAAGCTGCTAGCCGGGA